>NW_023405394.1:42500-125331 GCF_013141755.1 Anopheles stephensi | reverse complement strand
ATAGGACACTTTCAGGCTAATTAATTGAAAAAGTGCTATCTTTACAATTTCAACTTTAGCATTTTATACGTAAAATAGGACACTTTCAGGCTAAATTATTGAAAAAGTGCTTAATCTTTACAATTTCAACAGCATTTTATACGTAAAAAAAGGCCACTTTCAGGCTAAATTAATGAAAAAGTGCTTATCTTTACAAATTTCAACAGCATTTTATACGTAAAATAGGACACTTTCAGGCTAAATTAATTGAAAAAGTGCTTATCTTTACAATTTCAACAGCATTTATACGTAAAAATAGGACACTTTCAGGCTAAATTAATTGAAAAAGTGCTTATCTTTACAATTTCAACAGCATTTTATACGTAAAATAGGACACTTTCAGGCTAAATTAATTGAAAAAGTGCTTTTCTTTACATTTTAAACAGCATTTTATACGTAAAATAGGACACTGTCAGGCTTAAATTAATGAAAAAGTGCTATCTTACAATTTCAACAGCATTTTATACGTAAAATAGGACACTTTCAGGCTAAATTAATTGAAAAGTGCTTATCTTTACAATTTCAACAGCATTTATACGTAAAATAGGACCTTTCAGGCTAAATTAATTGAAAAAGTGCTTTCTTTACATATTCAACAGCATTTCATACGTAAAATAGGACACTTCAGGCTAAATTAATTGAAAAAGTGCTTATCTTTACAATTTCAACAGTTTATACGTAAAATAGGCTTTCAGGCTAAATAATTGAAAAAGTGCTTATCTTTACATTTTCACAGCATTTTATACGTAAAATAGGACACTTTCAGGCTAAATTAATTGAAAAAGTGCTTTACTTTACAATTTCAACAGCATTTTATACGTAAATAGGACACGTTCAGGCTAAATTAATTGAAAAAGTGCTTATATTTTACAATTTCAACAGCATTTTATACGTAAAATAGGACACTTTCAGGCTAAATTAATTGAAAAAGTGCTTATCTTACATTTTCAACAGCATTTATACGTAAAATAGGACATTTTCAGGCTAAATTATTGAAAAAGTGCTTCTTTACAATTTCAACAGCATTTTATACGTAAAATAGGACACTTTCAGGCTAAATTAATTGAAAGTGCTTTTTCTTTACATTTCAACAGCATTTTATACGTAAAATAGGACACTTTCAGGCTAAATTAATGAAAAAAGTGCTATCTTTACAATTTAAACAGCATTTTTATACGTAAAATAGGACACTTTCAGGCTAAATTAATTGAAAAAGTGCTTTTTACATTTTCAACAGATTTTTTATACGTAAAATAGGACACTTTCAGGCTAAATTATTGAAAAAGTGCTTATCTTTACAATTTCAACAGCATTTTATACGTAAATAGGACATGTTCAGGCTAATTCATTGAAAAAGTGCTTATCTTTACAATTTCAACAGCTTTTATACGTAAAATAGGACACTTTCAGGCTAAATTAATTGAAAAGTGCTAATCTTTACAATTTCAACAGCATTTTATACGTAAAATAGGACACTTTCAGGCTAAATTTAATTGAAAAAGTGCTTATCTTTACAATTTCAACAGCATTTTTACGTAAAATAGACACTTCAGGCTAAATTAATTGAAAAAGTGCTTATCTTTACAATTTCAACAGCATTTTATACGTAAAATAGGACACTTTCAGCTAAATTAATTGAAAAGTGCTAATCTTTACAATTTCAACAGCATTTTATACGTAAAATAGGACACTTTCAGGCAAATAATTGAAAACAGATAAAAATGCTAATCTTTACAATTTCAACAGCATTTTATACGTAAAATAGGACACTTTCAGGCTAAATTAATTGAAAAGTGCTGTCTTTACAATTTCAACAGCATTTTATACGTAAAATAGGACACTTTCAGGCTAAATTAATTGAAAAAGTGCTTATCTTTACAATTTCACAGCATTTTATACGTAAAATAGGACACTTTCAGGCTAAATTAATTGAAAAAGTGCTATCTTTTACATTTCAACAGCATTTTATACGTAAAATAGGACAACTTTCAGGCTAAATAATTGAAAAAAGTGCTATCTTTACAATTTCAACAGCATTTTATACGTAAAATAGGACACTTTCAGGCTAAATTATTGAAAAGTGCTTATCTTTACAATTTCAACAGCATTTTATACGTAAAATAGGACACTTTCAGGCTAAATTAATTGAAAAAGTGCTTATCTTTACAATTTCAACAGCATTTATACGTAAAATAGGACACTTTCAGGCTAAATTAATTGAAAAAGTGCTTTTTACAATTTCAACAGCATTTTATACGTAAAATAGGACACTTTCAGGCTAAATTAATTGAAAAAGTGCTTATCTTTACAATTTCAACAGCATTTATACGTAAAATAGGACACTTTCAGGCTAAATTAATTGAAAAAGTGCTTTCTTTCAATTCAACAGCATTTTATACGTAAAATAGGACACTTTCAGGCTTAATTAATTGAAAAAGTGCTTATCTTTACAATTTCAACAGCATTTTATACGTAAAATAGGACACTTTCAGGCTAAATTAATGGAAAAGTGCTTATCTTACAATTTCAACAGCATTTTATACGTAAAATAGGACACTTTCAGGCTAAATTAATTGAAAAAGTGCTTATCTTACAATTTCAACAGCATTTTATACGTAAAATAGGACACTTTCAGGCTAAATTAATTGAAAAAACTTATATTTTACAATTTCAACAGCATTTTATACGTAAAATAGGACACTTTCAGGCTAAATTAATTGAAAAAGTGCTTATCTTTACATTTTCAACAGCATTTTATACGTAAAATAGGACACTTTCAGGCTAATAATTGAAAAAAGTGCTTATCTTTACAATTTCAACAGCATTTTATACGTAAAATAGGACACTTTCAGGCTAAATTAATTGAAAAGTGCTTATCTTTACAATTTCAACAGCATTTATACGTAAAATAGGACACTTCAGGCTAAATTAATTGAAAAAGTGCTTATCTTTACATTTCAACAGCATTTTATACGTAAAATAGGACACTTTCAGGCTAAATTAATTGAAAAGTGCTATCTTTACAATTCAACAGCATTTATACGTAAAATAGGACACTTCAGGCAAATTAATTGAAAAAGTGCTTATCTTTACATTTCACACACATTTTATACGTAAAATAGGACACTTTCAGGCTAAATTAATTGAAAAAGTGCTTATCTTTACAATTTCAACAGCATTTTATACGTAAAATAGGACATTTCAGGCTAAATTAATTGAAAAAGTGCTTATCTTTACAATTCAACAGCATTTTATACGTAAAATAGGACACTTTCAGGCTAAATTAATTGAAAAAGTGCTTTTCTTTACAATTTCAACAGCATTTTATACGTAAAATAGGACACTTTCAGGCTAAATTAATTGAAAAAGTGCTTATCTTTACAATTTCAACAGCATTTTATACGTAAAATAGGACACTTTCAGGCTAATAATTGAAAAAAAGTGCTTATCTTTACAATTTCAACAGCATTTTATACGTAAAATAGGACACTTTCAGGCTAAATTAATTGAAAAAGTGCTTATCTTTACAATTTCAACAGCATTTTATACGTAAAATAGGACACTTTCAGGCTAAATTAATTGAAAAAGTGCTTATCTTTACAATTTCAACAGCATTTTATACGTAAAATAGGACACTTTCAGGCTAAATACATTGAAAAAGTGCTTCTTTACAATTTCAACAGCTTTTATACGTAAAATAGGACACTTTCAGGCTAAATTAATTGAAAAGTGCTTATCTTTACAATTTCAACAGCATTTTATACGTAAAATAGGACACTTTCAGGCTAAATTAATTGAAAAAGTGCTTTTCTTTACATTTTAAACAGCATTTTATACGTAAAATAGGACACTTTCAGGCTAAATTAATTGAAAAAGTGCTTATCTTTACAATTTCAACAGCATTTTATACGTAAAATAGGACACTTTCAGGCTAAATACATTGAAAAAGTGCTAATCTTTACAATTTCAACAGCATTTTATACGTAAAATAGGACACTTTCAGGCTAAATTAATTGAAAAAGTGCTTTTCTTTACAATTTCAACAGCATTTTATACGTAAAATAGGACACTTTCAGGCTAAATTATTGAAAAAGTGCTTTTCTTTACATTTCAACAGCATTTTACGTAAAATGAGACACTTTTCAGGCTAAATTAAATTGAAGAAGTGCTTATCTTACAATTTCAACGAGCAATTTTATACGTAAATAGGACATTTCGAGGCTAAGTTAAAATTGGAAAAAGTAGCTTATACTTTACAATATTCAACAAGCATTTTAGATACATTAAAATGGAGGACAGGCTTTCAGGCTAAATTAATATTGAAAGAAGTGCTGTATCTTTCACAATTTTAACAGCATTTTATACGTAAGAATAGGACACTTATCAGGCTAAAAGTCAATTGAAACAAAGTGACTTATCTTTACAATTTCAACGGCATGTTTTAAAAAAAATACGATAAAAGTAAGGACATTTGTCAGGCCTAAATTAATTTGAAAACAGTGGTACTTAATCTTTACAAATTTCAAACAGCATTTATACGGTAAAATAGGAACACTTTCAGGCTAAATTTAATTGAAAAAGTGCTTATATCTTTACCAATAATTCAACAGCATTTTTAATACGTAAAATAAGGACACTTTCAGGCTAAATTAATTGAAAAGTGCCTTGTATCTTATCAATTTAACAGCATTTTATACATAAAATGAGGACACTTTCAGGCTAAATTAATTGAAGAAAAGTGCTTAATCTTTAACCAATTGTCAACAGCATTTTATACGTAAAATAGGACACTTTTCAGGGCTAAATTAATTGAAAACAGTGCTTATCTTACAATTTCAACAGCATTTTATACGTAAAATTAGGACACTTTCAGGCTAAATTAATTGAAAAGTGCTTATCTCTACAATTTCAACAGCATTTTTATACGTAAAATAGGGACACTTTCAGGCTAATAATTGAAAAAGTGCTTATCTTTACAATTCAACAGCATTTTATACGTAAAATAGGACCACTTTCAGGCTAAATTAATTGAAAAAGTGCTTATTCTTTACAATTTTCAACAGCATTTTATACATTTAAATAGGACCCTTTCAGGCCTAAATTTAATTGAAAAAGTGCTTGCTTTACAATTTCAACAGCATTTTTTATAACCGTCAACTAAGGCCACTTTTCAGGCTAAATTAATTGAAAACAGTACTTATCTTTACCATTTCAACCGCATTTTATACGTATAAAATAGGACACTTTTCAGGCTAAATTAATTGAACAAAGATGCTTTATCTTCTCACTTTCAACCAGCATTTTATACGTAAAATAGGCCAATTTCAAGGCTAAATTAATTGAAGAAGTGCTTACTCTTTACAATTTCAACAGCATTTTATACATAAAATAGAGACACTTTTCAGGCTAAATTAATTTGAAAAACAGTGCACTATCTTTCCAATTTCTAACAGCCTTTTCTACGTAAAATAGGACACTTTCAGGCGAATATTAATTGAAAAAGTGCTTATTCTTACAATTTCAAACAGCCGTTTTATACGTCAACTCGGACACTTTCAGGCTTAACAATTAATTGAAGAAGTGCTTATCTTTACAATTTCAACAGCATTTTATACGTAAATAGACTTTCAGGCTAAATTATTGAAACAGTACTTATCTTTACAATTTCACAGCATTTTATACGTAAAATAGGACACTTTCAGGCTAATTAATTGAAAAAGTTGCATTTTCTTACAATCATTAAAAGCATTTTATACTAAAATAGGGACACATTTCAGGCTAAATAATTGAAGAAGTGCTTAATCTTACCAATTTCAAAAGCATTTTATACGTAAAATAGGACACTTTCAGGCTAAATTAATTGAAAAAGTGCTAATCTTTACAATTTCAACAGCATTTTATACGTAAAATAGGACACTTTCAGGCTAAATTAATTGAAAAAAGTGCTTTCTTTACAATTTTAACAGCATTTTATACGTAAAATAGGACACTTTCAGGGTAAATTAATTGAAAAATGCTTTTCTTTACAATTTCAACAGCATTTTATACGTAAAATAGGACACTTTCAGGCTAAATTAATTGAAAAAGTGCTTATCTTTACAATTTCAACAGCATTTTATACGTAAAATAGGACACTTTCAGGCTAAATTAATTGAAAAAGTGCTTATCTTTACAATTTCAACAGCATTTTATACGTAAAATAGGACACTTTCAGGCTAAATACATTGAAAAAGTGCTTATCTTTACAATTTCAACAGCATTTTATACGTAAAATAGGACACTTTCAGGCTAAATTAATTGAAAAAGTGCTTATCTTTACAATTTCAACAGCATTTTATACGTAAAATAGGACACTTTCAGGCTAAATTAATTGAAAAAGTACTATCTTTACAATTTCAACAGCATTTTATACGTAAAATAGGACACTTTCAGGCTAAATTAATTGAAAAAAGTGCTTATCTTTACATTTAAACAGCATTGTACGTAAAATAGGACACTTTCAGGCTAAATTAATTGAAAAAGTGCTTATCGTTACAATTTTAACAGCATTTTCTACGATAAAATAGGACACTTTCAGGCTAAATTAATTGAAAATGTGCTAATCTTTACAATTTCAACAAGCATTTTTATACGTAAAATAGGACACTTTCAGGCTAAATTTAATGAGAAGAAGTACTTATTCTCTACAATTTCAAACAGCATTTTATACGTAAAATAGGACACTTTTCAGGCTAAATTAATTGAAAAAGTGCTTTATCTTTACCAATTTCAACAGCATTTATATTTACGTAAAATAGGGACACTCAGGCTAAATAATTGAAAAAGTGCTTAATCTTTACATATTTCAACATCATTTTATACGTAAATAGGGTACACTTTTCAGGCTAAATTATTGAAAAAGTACTAATTCTTTTACAATTTCAACAGCATTTTATACGTAAAATAGGACAACTTTCAGGCTTAAATTAATTTTTAAAAAGTGCTTATTCTTTACAATTCCAACAGCATTTTATACGTATAATTAGGACACTTTTCATGCTAAATTAATTGGAAAAAGTGCTAATCTTTACAATTTCAACAGCATTTTATACGTAAAAGAGGACACTTTCAGGCTAAATACATTGAAAAAGTGCTTTTCTTTACAATTTCAACAGCATTTTATACGTAAAATAGGACACTTTCAGGCTAAATTAGATGAAAAAGTGCTAATCTTTACAATTTCAACAGCATTTTATACGTAAAATAGGACACTTTCAGGCTAAATTAATTGAAAAAGTGCTTATCTTTACAATTTCTACAGCATTTTATACGTAAAATAGGACACTTTCAGGCTAAATTAATTGAAAAGTGCTTATCTTTACATTTCAACAGCATTTTATACGTAAATAGGACACTTTCAGGCTAAATTAATTGAAAAAGTGCTTATCTTACATTTCAACAGCATTTTATACATAAAATAGGACACTTTCAGGCTAAATATTGAAAAAGTGCTTATCTTTACAATTTCAACAGCATTTTATACGTAAATAAGGACACTTCAGGCTAAATTAATTGAAACAGTGCTTATCTTTACAATTTCAACAGCATTTTATACGTAAAATAGGACACGTTCAGGCTAAATTAATTGAAAAAGTGCTTATCTCTTACAATTTCAACAGCTATTTATACGTAAAATAGGACACTTTCAGGCTAAATTAATTGAAAAAGTGCTTATCTTTACAATTTCACAGCATTTTATACGTAAAATAGACACTTTCAGGCTAATTAATTGAAAAGTGCTTATCTTTACATTCAACAGCATTTATACGTAAAATAGGACACTTTCAGGCTAAATTAATTGAAAAGTGCTAATTCTTACCAATTTCAACAGCATTTTATACGTAAAATAGGACACTTCAGGCTAAATTAATGAAAAAAGTGCTTTTCTTTACAATTTCAACAGCATTTTATACGTAAAATAGGACACTTTCAGGCTAAATTAATTGAAAAAGTGCTTATCTTTACAATTTCAACAGCATTTTATACGTAAAATAGGACACTTTCAGGCTAAATTAATTGAAAAAGTGCTTTCTTTACAATTTCAACAGCATTTTATACGTAAAATAGGACACTTTCAGGCTAAATTAATTGAAAAAGTGCTTTTCTTTACAATTTCAACAGCATTTTATACGTAAAATAGGACACTTTCAGGCTAAATTAATTGAAAAAGTGCTTATCTTTACAATTTCAACAGCATTTTATACGTAAAATAGGACACTTTCAGGCTAAATTAATTGAAAAAGTGCTAATCTTTACAATTTCAACAGCATTTTACGTAAAAAAAATAGGCACTTTCAGGCTAAATTAATTGAAACAGTGCTTATCTTTACAATTTCAACAGCATTTTATACGTAAAATAGGACACTTTCAGGCTAAATTAATTGAAACATTGCTTATCTTTACAATTTCAACAGCATTTTATACGTAAAATAGGAAGCTTTCAGGCTAAATTAATTGAAAAAGTGCTCATCTTTACAATTTCAACACCATTTCATACGTAAAATAGGACACTTTCAGGCTAAATTAATTGAAAAAGTGCTAATCTTTACAATTTCAACAGCATTTTATACGTAAAATAAGACACTTTCAGGCTAAATTAATTGAAAAAGTGCTAATCTTTACAATTTCAACAGCATTTTATACGTAAAATAAGACACTTTCAGGCTAAATTATTTTAAAAAAGTGCTTATCTTACAATTTCAACAGCATTTATACGTAAAATAAGACACTTTCAGGCTAAATTAATTGAAAAAGTGCTTATCTTTACAATTTCAACAGCATTTTATACATAAAATAAGACACTTTCAGGCTAAATTAATTGAAAAAGTGCTTATCTTTACAATTTCAACAGCATTTTATACGTATAATAAGACACTTTCAGGCTAATTAATTGAAGAAGTGCTAATCTTTACAATTTCAACAGCATTTTATACATAAAATAAGACACTTTCAGGCTAAATTAATTGAAAAAGTGCTTATCTCTACAATTTCAACAGCATTTTATACGTAAATAAGACACTTTCAGGCTAAATTAATTGAAAAAGTGCTTATCTTTACAATTTCAACAGCATTTTATACATTATACGTAAAATAGGACACTTTCAGGCTAATTAATTGAAAAAGTGCTTTTCTTTACAATTTCAACAGCATTTTATACGTAAAATAGGACACTTTCAGGCTAAATTAATTGAAGAAGTGCTTATCTTTACAATTTCAACAGCATTTTATACGTAAAATAGGACACTTTCAGGCTAAATTAATTGAAAAAGTGCTTATCTTTACAATTTCAACAGCATTTTATACGTAAAATAGGACACTTTCAGGCTAAATTAATTGAAAAAGTGCTTTTCGTTACATTTTAAACAGCATTTTATACGTAAAATAGGACATTTTCAGGCTAAATTAATTGAAAAAGTGCTTATCTTTACAATTTCAACAGCATTTTATACGTAAAATAGGACACTTTCAGGCTAAATTAATTGAAAAAGTGCTTATCGTTACATTTTAAACAGCATTTTATACGTAAAATAGGACACTTTCAGGCTAAATTAATTGAAAAAGTGCTTATCTTTACAATTTCAACAGCATTTTATACGTAAAATAGGACACTTTCAGGCTAAATTAATTGAAAAAGTGCTTTTCGTTACATTTTAAACAGCATTTTATACATAAAATAGGACACATTCAGGCTAAATTAATTGAAAAAGTGCTTATCTTTACAATTTTAAAAGCATTTTATACGTAAAATAGGACACTTTCAGGCTAAATAAATTGAAAAAGTGCTTTTCTTTACATTTTAAACAACATTTTATACGTAAAATAGGACACTTTCAGGCTAAATTAATTGAAAAAGTGCTTATCTTTACAATTTCAACAGCATTTTATACGTAAAATAAGACACTTTCAGGCTAAATTATTTTAAAAAAGTGCTTATCTTTACAATTTCAACAGCATTTTATACGTAAAATAGGACACTTTCAGGCTAAATTAATTGAAAAAGTGCTTATCTTTACAATTTCAACAGCATTTTATACGTAAAATAGGACACTTTCAGGCTAAATTAATTGAAAAAGTGCTTATCTTACAATTCAACAAGCATTTTATACGTAAAATAGGACACTTTCAGGCTAAATTAATTGAAAAAGTGCTTATCTTTTACAATTTTCAACAGCATTTTATACGTAAATAGGGACACTTTCAGGCTAAATTAATTGAAACAGTGCTTAATCTTTACAATTTCAACAGCATTTTATACGTAAAATAGGACACTTTCAGGCTAAATTAATTGAAAAAGTGCTTATCTTTACAATTTCAACAGCATTTTATACGTAAAATAAGACACTTTCAGGCTAAATTAATTGAAAAGTGCTTATCTTTACAATTTCAACAGCATTTTATACGTAAAATAGGACACTTTCAGGCTAAATTAATTGAAAAGTGCTTATCTTTACAATTTCAACAGCATTTTATACGTAAAATAGGACACTTTCAGGCTAAATTAATTGAAAAAGTGCTTTATCTTTACAATTTCAACAGCATTTTATACGTAAAATAGACACTTTCAGGCTAAATTAATTGAAAAAGTGCTTATCTTTACAATTTCAACAGCATTTTATACGTAAAATAGGACACTTTCAGGCTAAATTAATTGAAAAAGTGCTTATCTTACAATTTCAACAGCATTTTATACGTTAAAATAGGACACTTTCAGGCTAAATTAATTGAAAAAGTGCTTATCTTTACAATTTCAACAGCATTTATACGTAAATAGGACACTTTCAGGCTAAATTAATTGAAACAGTGCTTATCTTTACAATTCAACAGCATTTTATACGTAAAATAGGACACTTTCAGGCTAAATTAATTGAAAAAGTGCTTATCTTTACAATTTTCAACAGCATTTTATACGTAAAATAGGACACTTTCAGGCTAAATTAATTGAAAAAGTGCTTATCTTTACAATTCAACAGCATTTTATACGTAAAAATAGGACACTTTCAGGCTAAATTAATTGAAAAGTGCTATCTTTACAATTTCAACAGCATTTTATACGTAAAATAGGACACCTTCAGGCTAAATTAATTGAAACAGTGCTTATCTTTACAATTTCAACAGCATTTTATACGTAAAATAGGACACTTTCAGGCTAAATTAATTGAAAAAGTGCTTATCTTTACAATTTCAACAGCATTTTATACGTAAATAGGACACTTTCAGGCTAAATTAATTGAAAAGTGCTTATCTCTACAATTCAACAGCATTTTATACGTAAATAGGACACTTTCAGGCTAAATTAATTGAAAAAGTGCTTATCTTTACAATTTCAACAGCATTTTATACGTAAAATAGGACACTTTCAGGCTAAATTAATTGAAAAAGTGCTTAATCTTTACAATTTCAACAGCATTTTATACATAAAATGAGACACTTTCAGGCTAAATTAATTGAAGAAGTGCTTATCTCTACAATTTCAACAGCATTTTATACGTAAAATAGGACACTTTCAGGCTAAATTAATTGAAAAAGTGCTTATCTTTACAATTTCAACAGCATTTTATACGTAAAATAGGACACTTTCAGGCTAAATTAATTGAAAAGTGCTTATCTTTACAATTTCAACAGCATTTTATACGTAAAATAGGACACTTTCAGGCTAAATTAATTGAAAAAGTGCTAATCTTAACAATTTCAACAGCATTTTATACGTAAAATAGGACACTTTCAGGCTAAATTAATGTAAATGTGCTTATCTTTACAATTTCAACAGCATTTTATAAGTAAAATAGGACACTTTCAGGCTAAATTAATTGAAAAAGTGCTTATCTTTACAATTTCATTAGCATTTTATACGTAAAATAGGACACTTTCAGGCTAAATTAATTGAAAAAGTGCTTATCTTTACAATTTCAACAGCATTTTATACGTAAAATAGGACACTTTCAGGCTAAATTAATTGAAAAAGTGCTTATCTTTACAATTTCATTAGCATTTTATACGTAAAATAGGACACTTTCAGGCTAAATTAATTGAAAAAAGTGCTTATCTTTACAATTTCAACAGCATTTTATACGTAAAATAGGACACTTTCAGGCTAAATTAATTGAAAAAGTGCTATCTTTACAATTCAACAGCATTTTATAACGTAAAATAGGACACTTTCAGGCTAAATTAATTGCAAAAGTGCTAATCTTTACATATTTCAACAGGCATTTTATACCGTAAATGAGGACACTTTCAGGCTAACATTAATTGTAAAACGTGCTTATCTCTACAATTTTCCAACAGCCATTTTAATCCGTAATACTAAGCGACACTTTCAGGGCTAAATTAATTGAAAAAGTGCTTTATCTTTACAATTTCAACAAGCATTTTAATACATATAAATAGGACACTTTCAGGCTAAATTAATTGAAGAAGTGCTAATCTCTCTACAATTTCAAACCAGGCATTTTATACGTAAAATAGGACACTTTCAGGCTAAATTAATTGAAAAAGTGCTTATTCTTTACAATTTCAACAGCATTTTATACGTAAAATGGCACCTTTCAGGCTAATTAATTGAAAAAGTGCTTACTCTTTACAATTTCAACAGCATTTTATACATAAAATGCGACACTTTCAGGCCTTAAATTAAGTGAAAAAGTGCTTAATCTTTACAATTTCAACAGCATTTTATACATAAAATGAGACACTTTCCGGCTAATTCAATTGAAGAAGTGCTATCTCTACAATTTTCAACAGCATTTTATACGTAAAATAGGACCCACTTCGGCTAAATTAATAGAAAAGTGCTAATCTTACAATTTCAACAGCATTTTATACGTGAAATAGGACACTTTCAGGCTTAAATTCCTTGAAAAAGTGCCTAATCTTTCCAATTTTCAACAGCATTGTATACGTAAAATTAGGACACTTTACAGGGCTACATTCATTGAAAAAGTGCTTTTCAACTTACAATTTCAACACCGCGTTTTATCCCGTAAAATAAGACACTTTCAAGGCTAATTAATTAAAAAGTGCTTAATCTTTACCAAGTTTCAACAGCATTTTATACGTAAAGTAAGACACTTTCCAGGGCCTAAATTAATTTGAAAAAGTGCTTTATCTTTACAATTTCCACAGCATTTTCTACGTAAAATAAGACACTTTCAGGCTAAATTAATTGAAAAAGTGCTCATCTTTACAATTTCAACAGCATTTTATACGTAAAATAAGACACTTTCAGGCAAATTAATTGAAAAAAGTGCTTAATCTTCTACAATTTCAACAGCATTTTATACGTAAAATAGGACACTTTCAGGCTAAATTAATTGAAAAAGTGCTAATCTTTACAATTTCAACAGCATTTTATACGTAAAATAGGACACTTTCAGGCTAAATTAATTGAAAAAGTGCTTATCTTTACAATTTCAACAGCATTTTATTGAAAAAGTGCTTATCTTTACAATTTCAACAGCATTTAATACGTAAAATAGGACACTTTCAGGCTAAATTAATTGAAAAAGTGCTTATCTTTACAATTTCAACAGCATTTTATACGTAAAATAGGACACTTTCAGGCTAAATTAATTGAAAAAGTGCTTATCTTTACAATTTCAACAGCATTTTATACGTAAAATAGGACACTTTCAGGCTAAATTAATTGAAAAAGTGCTTATCTTTACAATTTCAACAGCATTTTATACGTAAAATAGGACACTTTCAGGCTAAATTAATTGAAAAGTGCTTATCTTTACAATTTCAACAGCATTTATACGTAAATAGGACACTTCAGGCTAAATTAATTGAAAAAGTGCTAATCTTTACAATTTCAACAGCATTTTATACGTAAAATAGGACACTTTCAGGCTAAATCTATTGAAAAGTGCTTTATCTTTACAATTTCAACAGCATTTATACGTCAAATAGGACACTTTCAGGCTAAATTAATTGAAAAGTGCTTATCTTTTACAATTTCAACAGCATGTTTATACGTAAAATAGAGACAATTTCAGGCTAAATTATTTGAAAAAAGTGCTTATCTTTACAATTTCAACAGCATTTTATACGTAAAATAAGACACTTTCAGGCTAAATTACTGAAAAAGTGCTTATCTTTACAATTTAAACAGACATTTTATACGATACAAATAGGACACTTTCAGGCTAAATTAATTGAAAAAGTGCTTATCTTTACAATTTCAACAGCATTTTATACGTAAAATAGGACACTTTCAGGCTAAATTAATTGAAAAAGTGCTTATCTTTACCATTTCAACAGCATTTTTATACGTAAAATAGGCATGTTCAGGCTAAATTAATTGAAAAAGTGCTAATCTTTACAATTTCAACAGCATTTTATACATAAAATGAGACACTTTCAGGCTAAATTATTTTAAAAAAGTGCTTATCTTTACAATTTCAACAGCATTTTATACGTAAAATAGGACACTTTCAGGCTAAATTAATTGAAAAAGTGCAGTTAAGACGACAGCGCAGTAAGGAGTTAAGACGACAGCGCAACACGAGAAACGCCACGCAGCAGAACGCGCCACCGATAAACAAACAAACCACGCACGACCGATAAACAAACAAACCACAAAGCAGCGCGCACAACATAATTTGCAACGCAGCATTATTCAGCACGCAGCATAATTCAACACGGACCAGCGCACCAGCATCCATCCAAACAGTTCAGTTGATACTCAGACGCTAATCCGAACGGTTATTAACTCCGCCGGTCGATGGAAATAAAGTTAAGTTTTTTTTAAAAACACTTCTCCCGGACACCGTGCGTTAACTGGCGCCCGAATAGGGACCGCGCTATGTGAAAAATAAAGTTAAGGTGCAAGTGAAAAGTAACCACGTTAGAGTGAAAGTTACCACCAAATCCTAAACTAAAAAAGACTTCCTGATCGCCGAGTGCAGCCGTGTGAAAAGGATCCCGAGTCACCTGTGCAGTTAGCAGCTCACGCAGGACAAAAAGGAACCATCCATCACACTGAGAAGGAAGAATATCATAGCCGGTTTCCCAGCAAAAAACAACACATCGCCCGTTAGAGGAGCGAAAAACAACATAAGGCCCGTTAGAGGAGCGAAAAACAACATAAGGCCCGCTAGAGGAGCTGATAAAGACAACATAAGACGTACATCCAACGCCCGAAACAGGATGCGTATGGTACCGTAAGTACAGTGAATTATAAAAAATCGTAAGTGAAAATTTCAAACAGTGAAAAAAAATCAAAAACGAGTATTAAAAACGATTGCAAATTAATATTACATATTACTAACTCAATCAAGTGAAGTTAAAAACGTGTTTAAACTAACGAAAAAATCCTGGAGGATCTAATTAATTCATTACAATCTCTAACATTGAAAATGTCGAGACCCGAACTTGATCAAATTATCAACCGCATTGCCGCACTCGAAGCGTGCAATATTGCCCCCACTTTTATCGATTATTCTGATCCACCGCTTTATTTCACAAAGCCAGATGGAACAAGTGTAAATCCTGAAACTTTTGAAAAAATTCCCGATTTGGTAAAAGATCTACCAACATTCACTGGGGATCCCAGCGAACTGAATAGCTGGTTAAATGATGTAGACAGTTTAGTGAAACTCTATCAAACTAAAGGTACAGATACCATCGAACGTCAAAATAAATACCACATGATCTGCAAATTCATTCGTAGAAAAATACGCGGTGAAGCGAATGACTCACTCGTCGCTTCAAACGTAGGCATAAATTGGAACCTGATCAAAAAAACATTGATCACCTATTACGGCGAAAAACGTGACTTGGAAACATTGGACTTCCAACTCATGAGCGTGCAACAGAAGAACCGCTCACTTGAAGTATATTACGACGAGGTGAACAGATTACTGTCCCTCATCGCAAATCAAATAAATACCGATGAAAGGTTTACACACCCCGAAGCTTCCAGAGCTTTAATTGAAATGTACAACAAAAAAGCAATTGATGCTTTCATGAGAGGACTCGATGGAGACGTTTACAAGTTCATAAGGAATTATGAGCCAACATCGCTTGCAGGAGCATACAGCTATTGTATCTCTTTCCAAAATATTGAATGCAGAAAAATGTTAACAAAACCGAGAACATACACTCCACCAACGGCACCAAGGAATATGATTCCCTTACCGCCACCAACACCAATAAGGTACACACATGCCCAGCCACCACCTAGGCCTCATTACCCAAAACCTCCAATGTATGGAAATCGAAATTTTAACAATTTCATTCCAAGGCACCAACAGCCCTTTCAAAAAATGCAATCTAATCAATTTCAACGTCAACCTCCACCAGAACCGATGGACGTTGATCAATCTATCAGAACTCGCCAAGTAAATTACGGAAATCGTCCAAATTCAAACAATGTGAGACCACCAAAACGACCTAGAGTCAATAATATCCAAACAAACGCCAGAAACATAAACAACATTAATCATATAGCAGATGCCAATCTTGCACAAACATTCGAAAACGTAAACAACAACGTGAATAACACAACGGTTGACAATGTGCAACAGTCATTCGAACGATATTTCAGAACAATTGAAAAACAAGAAGGTAATAACTTCAGAGAAACTTTTGAAGAAGCAGAGCTGAATTTTTTAGAATAAACTCAGCGTTGCCTTACTTCTTATTCTATGGTAACGCTTCAGAACCACTCAAAATGTTAATTGATACTGGATCTAATAAAAATTACATACATCCAAAATATGCAAAAATTTCACACAAGGTTGATAAACCATTTTTCGTATCATCCGTAGCAGGAGATATTAAAATCGACGCTTATTCTCAAGCACGATTATTCAAACCATATTCAGATAAAATGCTAAAATTTTATCATTTAGAAAATTTAAAATCGTTTGATGCCATAATTGGACACGATTCACTAAAGGAAATTAAAGCAGTAATTGACACAGCCAATGAAATATTAATCATTGATGGCACACATGTCATTCCATTACAACAATACCAACTACAGGAAGTAAATAAAATAAACATTCGTGATAATCATCTGAACCAAAACGAAAAAAGAAAGCTACATGACCTATTACAGGAATATCAAGATCTTTTCCAACCACCAGATTTGAAACTACCTTGTACATCGCGAGTAAAAGCGACAATAAGAACAAAAGATGAATCACCAGTTTATAGTAAAACGTATCCCTATCCCCAAGCACTTAAAGGTGAAGTTAACAAGCAAATTGAAAAACTCCTAAATGATGGAATCATCAGACCTTCGAAATCCCCATACAATGCACCAGTGTGGATTGTTCCAAAAAAACTGGATGCTGCCAATGAAAAAAATATAGACTTGTCGTAGACTACAGAAAATTGAACACTCAAACAATAAGCGATAAATATCCTATTCCGGATCCATCTACTGTTTTAGCCAATCTAGGTTCAAATAAATATTTCACAACTCTTGACTTAGCGTCAGGATTTCATCAAGTACCTATGTCGGAAAATGATATCGAAAAAACTGCATTTTCAATAAACAACGGAAAATATGAATTCGTACGCATGCCATTTGGTTTAAAAAATGCCCCTTCAATATTCCAACGCGTCATGGACGACACTTTAAGGGAACACATCGGAAAAATTTGTCACATATACATCGATGACATAATCATTTTTAGCAAAACAGTTGAAGAACATCTGCAAAATTTAAGAATTGTTCTAGAAACTCTGAGAGCCGCTAATTTCAAAATACAACCGGATAAATCTGAATTTCTAAAGACAGAAGTTGAATTCCTCGGATTCATAGTCTCAAGTGAAGGACTTAAACCAAATATAAAAAAGATTGAAGCCATAAAAAAATTCCCAGAACCACAAAACCTTAAAGAACTAAGAAGATTCTTAGGAATGTCAGGTTACTACCGCAGGTTTATTAAAAACTATGCACAACTGGCAAAACCCATCACAAAACTCCTAAGAGGGGAGGATGGCCATCGCCAAATTTCCAAACACGAATCAAAAAATTTCCCTATTAAATTTGATCAAACCGCAAAAAACGCATTTCAAACCCTTAAAGACATAATATCTTCTAATGATGTTTTAGCTTTTCCAGATTTCCAGAAGCCATTCGAACTAACAACAGACGCATCGGAAAAAGCACTAGGA
The DNA here is from genome assembly GCF_013141755.1 of Anopheles stephensi. Classification (NCBI taxonomy): domain Eukaryota; kingdom Metazoa; phylum Arthropoda; class Insecta; order Diptera; family Culicidae; genus Anopheles; species Anopheles stephensi. Next base: position 107,124 of record NW_023405394.1, on the reverse strand, counting down.
GCTGTGCTTTCACAAAAATGTCACGACGGTGATAGACCGATAACCTTCATTTCTCGTACTCTTTCCAAAACAGAGGAAAATTATGCAACCAACGAAAAGGAAATGCTTGCCATCGTTTGGGCACTACAAACATTGAGAAATTTCATATACGGAGCTAAAATTAATATTCATACAGATCATCAACCATTAACATTTGCTTTATCTCCGCAGAACAACAACGCAAAACTGAAAAGATGGAAATCTTTCATGGAGGAACACGATTACCAATTATTCTACAAACCCGGAAGATCAAACGTTGTAGCAGATGCACTTTCCCGTATACAACTAAACTCATTAACGCCAACTCAGCACTCAGCTGACGAAGACGATCATTCTTATATACCTTCAACAGAAGCACCAATTAATGTATTCCACAACCAACTAGTATTTAAAATTGGAACTAATTCTTCATACCAATTAATTACCCCTTTCCCAAAATTCAGAAGACATATTTTTATTGAACCAACATTTACTTCTGATTTTATCAAGGATAAATTCAAAAAATTAATCAATCCAAATGTAATTAATGGAATTCACACAGATGAACAAACAATGGGAATTATCCAAGAAGTTTATAAAACTCTCTACAATCCAAAAACAATCAAAGCTAGATTTTCCCAAAGACAAGTACAAGACCTATGCGATGAAGAAACACAAATTGAAGAAATCAAGAATATTCATAATTTTGCTCACAGAAATGCTAAGGAAAACTCATTGCAATTTATAAAAAAATTCTACTTTCCCGGAATGAGAAAAAGTATTCAAAACATTGTAAAAAATTGTGAGATATGTAAAACAGAAAAATACGAGAGAAAACCCAAGAATTTATACCAGTAAAAACACCAATACCGACATATCCTGGAGAAATTATCCATATTGACATATTTGCTTATAACGCAAACTTTTTATTTATCTCATCTATAGATAAATTTTCAAAATACGTTAAAATACGACCGATAAAATCGAAATCAATCGCTGATATAAAGGAAGTTTTACTACAACTCCTATATGACTGGGACTTACCAGCTCAAATTGTAATAGACAACGAATGTACGTTTGTCTCAAACGTTATCGAACAATCAATACTAAACCTAGGAACAAAAATATTTAAAACTCCAGTTAATCGTTCAGAAACGAATGGACAAATAGAACGTTGCCATTCAACAATTAGAGAAATCGCTAGATGCACAAAAAAACTCAATCCAGAGATGAGCATTATAACATTAGTACAACAAGCTGTTTATAAGTATAATCACAGCATACATTCATTCATAAAGGATACACCACGAAATGTGTATGTAGGAGAAATATCAAACGATCCGCTAGAGAGATCAAGAATAAGAGAAAAAACAAATGAAAGAATACTACAGATATTCAAAAGAATGAAGAAAAAATCAAAGATGAAAAATATAAGGATTACGTAGAAAACGAATATGCATTCGAAAAGAAAAAGACGAATAACAAACGCGAAAGTCGTTTTAATGCAGTAAAAGTAAAGGAGAATCATCCAACATATATTATCGATTCAAACAATCGAAAAATACATAAAGTAAACTTAAGAAAGTAATGAAAAAATATTAATACTTTTTCAAAATTGTTTTAACTATCGTTACAGAATACTTACGATCCTGTTGATCAAACTAATTTTCGCAGACATAAACATATATGATTTAAATAACAATCCATTAGCCATAATACCGATAGGTAAAGCTAAGATTCAAATTGGATACGTAAGAACAATACATCCAATAGATTTAACTGATATAAACGAAACAATAGAGAAAACATTACAAGATAGTCCAAATGGAAATTCTACTGAATCTATCGAAAATTTGATCAGCATAAAAGCTAGCATGCTAAAGGACACTTTTGCGAAAATCAAACCATTTGTGAAAAGACAAAAACGATGGGACACGATAGGAAAAATTTGGAAATGGATCGCTGGAACTCCAGATGCAGACGACCTACATGTCATAAACTCCACAATGAACTCCCTGATAGCAGAAAGCAACAAACAAATAATAATCAACCAAGGCTTCAACGACAGGTTGAAACAAATAACTGATGTCGCTAACCAAGTCGTAAATATCGAAAACGAACGCTATGAGTCACACCAAGTGGAAATTCGGAAACTTATTCTACTTTCCAACATAAATATGCTACAAGAAAAATTGGATGTCATAGAAGACGCTATACTGTTAGCTAAAAACGGTATTCCGAGCAGTAAGCTACTATCCCTTGAGGATCTGACATCAATAGAACAGTTTCTTGAGAAGAATAACATTAAATACAACACACCGGAAGAATTGCTAAGGCAATCAACTGCCCAAGTAGCAGTAAATGAATCTCATATACTATACATGCTAAAGTTCCCCAAACTATCTTCAAAAATCTACGAGTACGAATACATTGACTCGATAATACAACACGATGCACGTATAATCGTCACACAAAACTTTATATTACAAAATCAAACCCACGTATATTCCATGACAGAGAAGTGCCAACAACAAGAAGATGTTTATATATGTCCGCAAATCGGCATACAACAACCCACAACATGCATTCAACAAATTGTGAGAAGAGAAGATTCACAATGTGACTACGAAAAGATTTATAGTCGAGGCTTCATAAAAAGAATCAAAGACGACACAATACTAATCAACGACGCAATAGCAGAAATCGCATCAAACTGCAGCAAAATGAACCAAGTACTGAACGGTTCCTACGTCATACAATTCGAAAATTGTAACATTATCATTAATGGAGAAATTTATTCAAACGACGAAGTCACCATTCCTGGTAAACCATTCAAATCAACAGCAGGAATCAACATCGATAAGGGTGAAATCGAACATAAACCGCCTCTCCAACTCGTACAAAAACTCACCATAGAACATAGAGAAAAACTAAAAAGTATTAACTTGCAGAATGATTCTCTAAGATGGAAAATTAATGTATTCGGAGGAACTTTTGCATTCATATGCCTATGCGCATTTATAATCTGTTTATTCTTCCACTTCAAGAGAACGACGATAAAAGTAAACATGACTCAAGCGAAACGACCAGAAACGTTCGTTAGCAGACCAACTTCATTCCACGCAGCAACGAGACTTTGAGGGCAAAGTCATTTAAGAGGGGAGGAGTTAAGACGACAGCGCAGTAAGGAGTTAAGACGACAGCGCAACACGAGAAACGCCACGCAGCAGAACGCGCCACCGATAAACAAACAAACCACAAAGCAGCGCGCACAACATAATTTGCAACGCAGCATTATTCAGCACGCAGCATAATTCAACACGGACCAGCGCACCAGCATCCATCCAAACAGTTCAGTTGATACTCAGACGCTAATCCGAACGGTTATTAACTCCGCCGGTCGATGGAAATAAAGTTAAGTTTTTTTTAAAAACACTTCTCCCGGACACCGTGCGTTAACTGTGCTTATCTTTACAATTTCAACAGCATTTTATACGTAAAATAGGACACTTTCAGGCTACATTAATTGAAACAGTGCTTATCTTTACAATTTCAACAGCATTTTATACGTAAAATAGGACACTTTCAGGCTAAATTTATTGAAAAAGTGCTTATCTTTACAATTTCAACAGCATTTTATACGTAAAATAAGGACAACTTCAGGCTAAATAATTGAAAAAGTGCCTTATCTTGTACACTATTCAACAGCATTTATTGCGTAAAATAGGACACTTTACAGTAATTAATTGAAATAAGTGCCTTATCTATTACAATTTCAACAGAATGTTATAGTGAAATAGGACACTTTCAGGCTAAATTAATTGAAAAAGGCATCTTTACAATTTCAACGAGAAATTTTATGGTAACAGATAGGCGACACTTTCAGGCTAAAATATAATTGAAACAAGTGCTTATCGTTTACAAATTTCAACAGCATTTTATTACGGATAAAATAGGACACTTACAGGCTAAATTCACTTTGAAAAAGTGCTATCGTTACACTTCACACGATTTTATACGGTAAAAATAAGGACACCTTTTCAGGCTAAATTAATTGAAAAATGTAGCTTTATCTTTACATTTTCAACTAGCATTTTATACTGTAAAATAAGGACACTTTCAGGCTAAATTAATTGAAAAAGTGCTTATCTTACAATTTCAACAGCATTTTATACGTAAAATAGGACACTTTCAGGCTAAATTAATTGAAAAAGTGCTTATCTTTACAATTTCAACAGCATTTTATACGTAAAATAGGACACTTTCAGGCTAAATTAATTGAAAAAGTGCTTATCTTTACAATTTCAACAGCATTTTATACGTAAAATAGGACACTTTCAGGCTAAAATAATTGAAAAAGTGCTTATCTTTACAATTTCAATAGCATTTTATACGTAAAATAAGACACTTTCAGGCTAAATTAATTGAAAAAGTGCTTATCTTTACAATTTCAACAGCATTTTATACGTAAAATAGGACACTTTCAGGCTAAATTAATTGAAAAAGTGCTTATCTTTACAATTTCAACAGCATTTTATACGTAAAATAGGACACTTTCAGGCTAAATTAATTGAAAAAGTGCTTATCTTTACAATTTCAACAGCATTTATACGTAAAATAAGACACTTTCAGGCTAAATTAATTGAAAAAGTGCTTATCTTTACAATTTCAACAGCATTTTATACGTAAACTAGGACCACTTTCAGGCTAAATTAATTGAAAAAGTGCTATCTTTACAATTTCAACAGCATTTTATGACGTAAAATAGGACACTTTCAGGCTTAAATTAATTGAAAAAGTGCTAATCTTTACAATTTCAACAGCATTTATACGTAAAATAGGACCACTTTCAGGCTAAATTAATTGAAAAGTGCTAATCTTTACAATTTCAACAGCATTTTATACTTAAATAGGACACTTTCAGGCTAAATTATTGAAAAAGTGCTAATCTTTACAATTTCAACAGCATTTTATACGTAAAATAGGACACTTTCAGGCTAAATTAATTGAAAAAGTGCTAATCTTTACAATTTCAACTAGCATTTTAACGTAAAATAGGACACTTTCAGGCTAAATTAATTGAAAAAGTGCTTATCTTTACAATTTCAACAGCATTTTATTCGTAAAATAGGACACTTTCAGGCTAAATTAATTGAAAAGTGCTAATCTTTACAATTTCAACAGCATTTTATACGTAAAATAGGACACTTTCAGGCTAAATTAATTGAAAAAGTGCTTATCTTTACATTTCAACAGCATTTTATACGTAAAATAGGACACTTTCAGGCTAAATTAATTGAAAAAGTGCTTATCTTTACAATTTTCAACAGCATTTTATACGTAAAATAGGACACTTTCAGGCTAAATTAATTGAAAAAGTGCTTATCTTTACAATTTCAACAGCATTTTATACGTAAAATAGGACACTTTCAGGCTAAATTAATTGAAAAAGTGCTTATCTTTACAATTTCAACAGCATTTTATACGTAAAATAGGACACTTTCAGGCTAAATTAATTGAAAAGTGCTTATCTTTACAATTTCAACAGCATTTTATACGTAAAATAGGACACTTTCAGGCTAAATTCATTGAAACATACTTATCTTTACAATTTCAACAGGAATTTTATACGTAAAATAGGACACTTTCAGGCTAAATTAATTGAAAAAGTGCTTATCTTTACAATTTCAACAGCATTTTATACGTAAAATAGGACACTTTCAGGCTAAATTAATTGAAAAAGTGCTTATCTTTACAATTTCAACAGCATTTATACGTAAAATAGGACACTTTCAGGCTAAATTAATTGAAAAAGTGCTTATCTTTACAATTTCAACAGCATTTTATACGATAAAATAGGACACTTTCAGGCTAAATTAATTGAAAAAGTGCTTATCTTTACAATTTCAACAGCATTTTATACGTAAAAATAGGACACTTTCAGGCTAAATAATTGAAAAAGTGCTTATCTTTACCATTTCAACAGCATTTTATACGTAAAATAGGACACTTTCAGGCTAAATTAATTGAAAAAGTGCTTATCTTACAATTTCAACAGCCATTTTATACGTAAAAATAGGACACTTTCAGGCTAAATTAATTGAAAAGTGCTTATCTTTACAATTTCAACGCATTTTATACGTAAATAGGACACTTTCAGGCTAAATTAATTGAAAAAGTGCTAATCTTTACAATTTCAACAGCATTTTATACGTAAAATAGACACTTTCAGGCTAAATTAATTGAAAAAGTGCTTAATCTTTACAATTTTCAACAGCATTTATACGTAAAATAGGACACTTTCAGGCTAAATTAATTGAAAAAGTGCTAATCTTTACAATTTCAACAGGCATTTTATACGTAAAATAGGACACTTTCAGGCTAAATTAATTGAAAAAGTGCTAATCTTTTACAATTTCAACAGGCATTTTATACGTAAAATAGGACCACTTTCAGGCTAAATTAATTGAAAAGTGCTAATCTTTACAATTTCAACAGCATTTATACGTGAAATAGGACACTTTCAGGCTAAATTAAATTGAAAAAGTGCTATCTTTACAATTTCAACAGCATTTTATACGTAAAATAGGACACTTTCAGGCTAACATTAATTGAAAAAGTGCTAATCTTTACAATTTCAACAGCATTTCATACGTTAAAATAGGACACTTTCAGGCTAAATTAATTGAAAAAGTGCTAATCTTTACAATTCATCAGCATTTTATACGTAAAAGTAGGACACTTTCAGGCTAAATTAATTGAAAAGTGCTAATCTTACAATTTCAACAGCATTTCATACGTAAAATAGGACACTTTCAGGCTAAGATTAATTGAAAAGTGCTTATCTTTACAATTTCAACAGCATTTATACGTAAAATAGGACACTTTCAGGCTAAATTAATTGAAAAGTGCTATCTTTACAATTTCAACAGCATTTTATACGTAAAATAGGACACTTTCAGGCTAAATAATTGAAAAAGTGCTTAATCTTTACAATTTCAACAGCATTTTATACGTAAAATAGGACACTTTCAGGCTAATTAATTGAAAAGTGCTTATCTTACAATTTCAACAGCATTTTATAGTAAAATAGGAACACTTTCAGGCTAAATTAATTGAAAAGTGCTTATCTTTACAATTTCAACAGCATTTTATACGTAAAAATAGGACACTTTCAGGCTAAATTAATTGAAAAAGTGCTATCTTTACAATTTCAACAGCATTTTATACGTAAAATAGGACACTTTCAGGCTAAATTAATTGAAAAAGTGGCTTATCTTTACAATTTCAACAGCATTTTATACGTAAACATAGACACTTTCAGGCTAAATTAATTGAAAAAAGTGCTTATCTTTACAATTTCAACAACATTTATACGTAAAATAGGACACTTTTCAGGCTAAATTAATGAAAAAGTGCTTATCTTTACAATTCAACAGATTTTATACGTAAAATAGGACACTTTCAGGCTAAATTAATTGAAAAAGTGCTATCTTTACAATTTCAACAGCATTTTATACGTAAATAGGACACTTTCAGGCTAAATTAATTGAAAAAGTGCTATCTTTACAATTTCAACAGCATTTTATACGTAAAATAGAACACTTTCAGGCTAAATAATTGAAAAAGTGCTATCTTTACAATTCAACAGCATTTTATACGTAAAATAGGACACTTTCAGGCTAAATTAATTGAAAAAGTGCTTATCTTTACAATTCAACAGCATTTTATACGTAAAATAGGACACTTTCAGGCTAAATTAATTGAAAAAGTGCTTATTCTTTACAATTTCAACAGCATTTATACTAAAATAGGACACTTTCAGGCTAAATTAATGAAAAAGTGCTATCTTTACAATTTCAACAGCATTTTATACGTAAAATAGGACACTTTCAGGCTAAATTAATTGAAAAAGTGCTTATCTTTTACAATTTCAACAGCATTTTATACGTAAAATAGGACACTTTCAGGCTAAATTAATTGAAAAAGTGGCTATCTTACAATTTCAACACAGCATTTTATACGTAAAATAGGACACTTTCAGGCTAAATTAATTGAAAAAGTGCTTATCTTTACAATTTCAACAGCATTTATACGTAAAATAGGACACTTTCAGGCTAAATTAATGAAAAGTGCTTATCTTTACAATTTTCAACAGCATTTTATACGTAAATAGGACACTTTCAGGCTAATTAATTGAAAAAAGTGCTAATCTTTACAATTTCAACAGCATTTTGATACGTAAAATAGGACACTTTCAGGCTAAATTAATTGAAAAGTGCTAATCTTTACAATTTCAACAGCATTTTATACGTAAAATAGGACACTTTCAGGCTAAATTAATTGAAAAAGTGCTTATCTTTACAATTTCAACAGCATTTTATACGTAAAATAGGACACTTTCAGGCTAAATTAATGAAAAGTGCTTATCTTTACAATTTCAACAGCATTTTATACGTAAATAGGACACTTTCAGGCTAAATTAATTGAAAAAAGTGCTTATCTTTACCATTTTCAACAGCATTTTATACGTAAAATAGGACACTTTCAGGCTAATTAATTGAAAAAGTGCTTATCTTTACAATTTCAACAGCATTTTATACGTAAAATAGGACACTTTCAGGCTTAAATTAATTGAAAAAGTGCTTATCTTTACATTTCAACGCATTTTATACGTAAAATAGGACACTTCAGGCTAAATTAATTGAAAAAGTGCTTATCTTTACAATTTCAACAGCATTTTATACGTAAAATAGGACACTTTCAGGCTAATTAATTGAAAAAGTGCTTTATCTTTACAATTTTCAACAGCATTTTATACGTAAAATAGGACACTTTCAGGCTAAATTAATTGAAAAAGTGCTTATCTTTACAATTTTCAACAGCATTTATACGTAAAATAGGACACTTTCAGGCTAAATTAATTGAAAAAGTGCTATCTTTACAATTTCAACAGCATTTTATACGTAAATAGGACACTTTCAGGCTAAATTAATTGAAAAAGTGCTTATCTTTACAATTTTCAACAGCATTTATACGTTAAATAGGACACTTTCAGGCTAAATTAATTGAAAAAGTGCTATCTTTACAATTTCAACAGCATTTTATACGTAAAATAGGACACTTCAGGCTAATTAATTGAAAAAGTGCTATCTTTACAATTTCAACAGCATTTTATACGTAAAATAAGGACACTTTCAGGGCTAAATTAATTGAAAAGTGCTTATCTTTACAATTTCAACAGCATTTTATACGTAAAATAGGACACTTTCAGGCTAAATTAATTGAAAAGTGCTATCTTTACAATTTCAACAGCATTTATACGTAAATAGGACACTTTCAGGCTAAATTAATTGAAAAAGTGCTAATCTTTACAATTTCAACAGCATTTTATACGTAAAATAGGACACTTTCAGGCTAAATTAATTGAAAAAGTGCTTATCTTTACAATTTCAACAGCATTTTATACGTAAAATAGGACACTTTCAGGCTAAATTAATTGAAAAAGTGCTTATCTTTACAATTTCAACAGCATTTTATACGTAAAATAGGACACTTTCAGGCTAAATAAATTGAAAAAGTGCTTATCTTTACAATTTCAACAGCATTTTATACGTAAAATAGGACACTTTCAGGCTAAATTAATTGAAAAAGTGCTTATCTTTACAATTTCAACAGCATTTTATACGTAAAATAGGACACTTTCAGGCTAAATTAATTGAAAAAGTGCTTATCTTTACAATTTCAACAGCATTTTATACGTAAAATAGGACACTTTCAGGCTAAATTAATTGAAAAAGTGCTTATCTTTACAATTTCAACAGCATTTTATACGTAAAATAGGACACTTTCAGGCTAAATTAATTGAAAAAGTGCTTATCTTTACAATTTCAACAGCATTTTATACGTAAAATAGGACACTTTCAGGCTAAATTAATTGAAAAAGTGCTTATCTTTACAATTTCAACAGCATTTTATACGTAAAATAGGACACTTTCAGGCTAAATTAATTGAAAAAGTGCTTATCTTTACAATTTCAACAGCATTTTATACGTAAAATAGGACACTTTCAGGCTAAATTAATTGAAAAAGTGCTTATCTTTACAATTTCAACAGCATTTTATACGTAAAATAGGACACTTTCAGGCTAAATTAATTGAAAAAGTGCTTATCTTTACAATTTCAACAGCATTTTATACGTAAAATAGGACACTTCAGGCTAAATTAATTGAAAAGTGCTTATCTTTACAATTTTCAACAGCATTTTATACGTAAAATAGGACACTTTCAGGCTAATTAATTGAAAAAGTGCTAATCTTTACAATTTCAACAGCATTTTATACGTAAAATAGGACACTTTCAGGCTAAATTAATGAAAAAGTGCTTATCTTTACATTTTCAAACAGCATTTTATACGTAAAATAGGGACACTTTCAGGCTAAATTAATGAAAAAGTCTTATCTTTACAATTTCAACAGCATTTTATACGTAAATAGGACACTTTCAGGCTAAATTAATTGAAAAGTGCTTATCTTTACAATTTCAACAGCATTTTATACGATTAAATAGGACACTTCAGGCTAAATAATTGAAAAGTGCTTTCTTTACAATTTCAACAGCATTTTATACGTAAAATAGGACACTTTTCAGGCTAAATTAATTGAAAAAGTGCTTATCTTTACAATTTCACAGCATTTTATACGGTAAAATAGGACACTTTCAGGCTAAATTAATTGAAAAGTGCTTATCTTTACAATTTCAACAGCATTTTATACGTAAATAGGACACTTTCAGGCTAAATTAATTGAAAAGTGCTTATCTTTACAATTTTCAACAGCATTTTATACGTAAATAGGACACTTTCAGGCTAAATTAATTGAAACAGTGCTTATCTTTACAATTTCAACAGCATTTTATACGTAAAATAGGACACTTTCAGGCTAAATTAATTGAAAAAGTGCTTATCTTTACAATTTCAACAGCATTTATACGTAAAATAGACACTTTCAGGCTAAATTAATTGAAAAAGTGCTTATCTTTACAATTTCAACAGCATTTATACGTAAAAGAGACACTTCAGGCTTAATTAATTGAAATGTTTTATCTTTACAATTCACAGCATTTTTATACGTAATAGGACACTTTCAGGCTAAATTAATTGAAAAAGTGCTTATCTTTACAATTTTCAACAGCATTTTATACGTAAATAGGACACTTTCAGGCTAAATTAATTGAAAAAGTGCTTATCTTTACAATTTCAACAGCATTTTATACGTAAAATAGGACACTTTCAGGCTAAATTATTGAAAAAGTGCTTATCTTTACAATTTCAACAGCATTTTATACGTAAAATAGGACACTTTCAGGCTAAATTAATTGAAAAAGTGCTTATCTTTACAATTTCAACAGCATTTATACGTAAAATAGGACACTTTCAGGCTAAATTAATTGAAAAAGTGCTTATCTTTACAATTTCAACAGCATTTTATACGTAAAATAGGACACTTTCAGGCTAAATTAATTGAAAAAGTGCTTATCTTTACAATTTCAACAGCATTTTATACGTAAAATAGGACACCTTCAGGCTAAATTAATTGAAAAAGTGCTAATCTTAACAACTTCAACAGCATTTTATACGTAAAATAGGACACCTTCAGGCTAAATTAATTGAAAAAGTGCTTATCTTTACAATTTCACAGCATTGGTATACGTAAAATAGGACAACTTTCGGCTAAATTAATTGAAAAGTGCTTATCTTTACATTCAACAGCATTTTATAACGTAAAATAGGACACTTTCAGGCTAAATTAATTGAAAAGTGCTTATCTTTACAATTTCAACAGCATTTTATACGTAAAATAGGACCACTTTCAGGCTAAATTAATTGAAAAAGTGCTTATCTTTACAATTTTCAACAGATTTTATACGTAAAATATGACACTTTCAGGCTAAGTTAATGAAAAAGTGCTTATCTTTACAATTTCAACAGCATTTTATACGTAAAATAGGACACTTTCAGGCTAAATTAATTGAAAAAGTGCTTATCTTTACAATTTCAACAGCATTTATACGTAAAATAGGACACTTTCAGGCTAAATTAATAGAAAAAGTGCTTATCTTTCAATTTACAGCATTTTATACGTTAAATAGAACCACTTTCAGGCTAATTAATTGAAAAAGTGCTTATCTTACAATTTCAACAGCATTTATACGTAAAATAGGGACACTTTCAGGCTAATTAATTGAAAAAGTGCTTATCTTTTACAATTTCAACAGCATTTTATACGTAAAATAGGACACTTCAGGCTAAATTAATTGAAAAAGTGCTTATCTTTACATTTCAACAGCATTTTATTACGTAAATAGGACACTTTCAGGCTAAATTAATTGAAAAAGTGCTATCTTTACAATTTCAACAGCATTTTATACGTAAAATAGGACACTTTCAGGCTAAATTAATTGAAAAAGTGCTATCTTTACAATTTCAACAGCATTTTATACGTAAAATAGGACACTTTTCAGGCTAAGTTAATTGAAAAAGTGCTATCTTTACAATTTCAACAGCATTTTATACGTAAAATAGGACACTTTCAGGCTAAATTAATTTGAAAAAGTGCTAATCTTTACCAATTTCAACAGCATTTTATACGTAAAATAGGACACTTTCAGGCTAAATTAATTGAAAAAGTGCTTATCTTTACAATTTCAACAGCATTTTATACGTAAATAGGACACTTTCAGGCTAAATTATTGAAAAGTGCTTATCTTTACAATTTCAACAGCATTTTATACGTTAAAATAGGACACTTTCAGGCTAAATTAATTGAAAAAGTGCTTATCTTTACAATTTCAACAGCATTTATACGTAAAATAGGACACTTTCAGGCTAAATTAATTGAAAAAGTGCTTATCTTTACAATTTCACAGCATTTTATACGTAAAATAGGACACTTTCAGGCTAAATTAATGAAAAAGTGGCTTATCTTTACAATTTCAACAGCATTTTATACGTAAAATAGGACACTTCAGGCTGAATTAATTGAAAAGTGCTAATCTTTACAATTTCAACAGCATTTTATACGTAAAATGGACACTTTCAGGCTAAATTAATTGAAAAAGTGCTTATCTTTACAATTTCAACAGCATTTTATACGTAACAATAGGACACTTTCAGGCTAAATTAATTGAAAAGTGCTTAATCGTTACAATTTCAACAGCATTTTATACGTAAAATAGGACACTTTCAGGCTAATTAATTGAAAAAGTGCTTATCTTTACAATTTCAACAGCATTTATACGTAAAATAGGACACTTTCAGGCTAAATTAATTGAAAAAGTGCTTATCTTTACATTTCAACAGCATTTTATACGTAAATAGGACACTTTCAGGCTAAATTAATTGAAAAAGTGCTTATCTTTACAATTTCAACAGCATTTTATACGTAAAATAGGACACTTTCAGGCTAAATTAATTGAAAAAGTGCTATCTTTACAATTCAACAGCATTTTATACGTAAAATAGGACACTTTCAGGCTAAATTAATTGAAAAGTGCTTATCTTTACAAATTCAACAGCATTTTATACGTAAAATAGGACACTTTCAGGCTAAATTAATTGAAAAAGTGCTAATCTTTACAATTTCAACAGCATTTTATACGTAAAATAGGACACTTTCAGGCTAAATTAATTGAAAAGTGCTTATCTTTACAATTTCAACAGCATTTTATACGTAAAATAGGACACTTTCAGGGTAAATTAATTGAAAAAGTGCTTATCTTTACAATTTCAACAGCATTTATACGTAAAATAGGACACTTCAGGCTAAATTAATGAAAAAGTGCTATCTTTACAATTCAACAGCATTTATACGTAAAATAGGACACTTTCAGGCTAAATTAATTGAAAAAGTGCTTATCTTTACAATTTCACAGCATTTTATACGTAAAATTAGGACACTTTCAGGCTAATTAATTGAAAAAGTGCTTAATCTTACAATTTCAACAGCTTTTATACGTAAAATAGGACACTTTCAGGCTAAATTAATTGAAAAGTGCTTATCTTTACATTTTCAACAGCATTTTATTAACGTAAAATAGGACACTTCAGGCTAATTTAATTGAAAAAGTGCTTATCTTTACAATTTCATCAGCATTTATACGTAAAATAGGACACTTTCAGGCTAATTAATTGAAAAAGTGCTTATCTTTACAATTTCAACAGCATTTATATACGTAAAATAGACACTTTCAGGCTAATTAATTGAAAAAGTGCTTATCTTTACAATTTCAACAGCATTTTTATACGTAAAATAGGACACTTTCAGGCTAAATTAATTGAAAAAGTGCTAATCTTTACAATTTCAACAGCATTTTTATACGTAACAATAGGACACTTTCAGGCTAAATTAATTGAAAAAGTGCTATCTTTACAATTTCAACAGCATTTTATACGTAAAATAGGACACTTTCAGGCTAAATTAATTGAAAAAGTGCTTAATCTTTACAATTTCAACAGCATTTTATACGTAAAATAGGACACTTTCAGGCTAATTAATTGAAAAAGTGCTAATCTTTACAATTTCAACAGCATTTTATACGTAAAATAAGGACACTTTCAGGCTTAAATTAATTGAAAAAGTGCTTATCTTTACAATTTCAACAGCATTTTATACGTAAAATAGGACACTTTCAGGCTAAATTAATTGAAAAAGTGCTTATCTTTACAATTTCAACAGCATTTTATACGTAAAATAGGACACTTTCAGGCTAAATTAATTGAAAAAGTGCTTATCTTTACAATTTCAACAGCATTTTATACGTGAAATAGGACACTTTCAGGCTAAATTAATTGAAAAAGTGCTTATCTTTACAATTTCAACAGCATTTTATACGTAAAATAGGACACTTTCAGGCTAAATTAATTGAAAAAGTGCTTATCTTTACAATTTCAACAGCATTTTATACGTAAAATAGGACACTTTCAGGCTAAATTAATTGAACAAGTGCTTATCTTTACAATTTCAACAGCATTTTATACGTAAAATAGGACACTTTCAGGCTAAATTAATTGAAAAAGTGCTTATCTTTACAATTTCAACAGCATTTTATACGTAAAATAGGACACTTTCAAGGCTAAATTAATTGAAAAGTGCTTATCTTTACAATTTCAACAGCATTTTATACGTAAAATAGGACACTTTCAGGCTAAATTAATTGAAAAAGTGCTTATCTTTACAATTTCAACAGCATTTTATACGTAAAATAGGACACTTTCAGGCTAAATTAATTGAAAAAGTGCTTATTTTTACAATTTCAACAGCATTTTATACGTAAAATAGGACACTTTCAGGCTAAATTAATTGAAAAAGTGCTTATCTTTACAATTTCAACAGCATTTTATACGTAAAATAGGACACTTTCAGGCTAAATTAATTGAAAAAGTGCTTATCTTTACAATTTCAACAGCATTTATACGTAAAATAGGACACTTTCAGGCTAAATTAATTGAAAAGTGCTTAATCTTTACAATTTCAACAGCATTTTATACGTAAATAGGACACTTTCAGGCTAAATTAATTGAAAAAGTGCTATCTTTACAATTTCAACAGCATTTTATACGTAAAATAGGACACTTTCAGTCTAAATTAATTGAAAAAGTGCTTATCTTTACAATTTCAACAGCATTTTATACGTAAAATAGGACACTTTCAGGCTAAATTAATTGAAAAAGTGCTTATCTTTACAATTTCAACAGCATTTATACGTAAAATAGGACACTTTCAGGCTAAATTAATTGAAAAAGGCTAATCTTTTACAATTTCAACAGCATTTTATACGTAAAATAGGACACTTTCAGGCTAAATTAATTGAAAAAAGTCGCTTATCTTTACATTTCAACAGCATTTTATACGTAAAATAGGACACTTTCAGGCTAAATTAATTGAAAAAGTGCTTATCTTTACAATTTCAACAGCATTTTATACGTAAAATAGGACACTTTTCAGGCTAAATTAATTGAAAAAGTGCTTATCTTTACAATTTCAACAGCCATTTTATACGTAAATAGGACACTTTCAGGCTAAATTATTGAAAAAGTGCTATCTTTACAATTTCAACAGCATTTTATACGTAAAATAGGACACTTTCAGGCTAAATTAATTGAAAAGTGCTTATCTTTACAATTTCAACAGCATTTTTACCGTAAAATAGGACACTTTCAGGCTAATTAATTGAAAAGTGCTTATCTTTACAATTTCAACAGCATTTATACGTAAAATAGGACACTTTCAGGCTAAATTAATTGAAAAAAGTGCTTATCTTTACAATTTCAACAGCATTTTTACGTAAAATAGGACACTTTCAGGCTAAATTAATTGAAAAAGTGCTTATCTTTACAATTTCAACAGCATTTTATACGTAAAATAGGACACTTTCAGGCTAAATTAATTGAAAAAGTGCTATCTTTACAATTTCAACAGCATTTTATACGTAAAATAGGACACTTTCAGGCTAAATTAATTGAAAAAGTGCTTATCTTTACAATTTCAACAGCATTTTATACGTAAAATAGGACACTTCAGGCTAAATTAATTGAAAAAGTGCTTATCTTTACAATTTTCAACAGCATTTTATACGTAAAATAGGACACTTTCAGGCTAATTAATTGAAAAAGTGCTTATCTTTACAATTTCAACAGCATTTTATACGTAAAAATAGGACACTTTCAGGCTAAATTAATTGAAAAAGTGCTTATCTTTACAATTTCAACAGCATTTTATACGTAAAATAGGACACTTTCAGGCTAAATTAATTGAAAAAGTGCTTATCTTTACAATTTCAACAGCAATTGATACGTAAAATAGGACACTTTCAGGCTAAATTAATTGAAAAAGTGCTTATCTTTACAATTTCAACAGCATTTTATTGAAAAAGTGCTTATCTTTACAATTTCAACAGCATTTTATACGTAAAATAGGACACTTTCAGGCTAAATTAATTGAAAAAGTGCTTATCTTTACAATTTCAACAGCATTTTATACGTAAAATAGGACACTTTCAGGCTAAATTAATTGAAAAAGTGCTTATCTTTACAATTTCAACAGCATTTTATACGTAAAATAGGACACTTTCAGGCTAATTTAATTGAAAAAGTGCTTATCTTTACAATTTCAACAGCATTTTATACGTAAAATAGGACACTTTCAGGCTAAATTAATTGAAAAAGTGCTTATCTTTACAATTTCAACAGCATTTTATACGTAAAATAGGACACTTTCAGGCTAAATTAATTGAAAAAGTGCTTATCTTACAATTTCAACAGCATTTTATACGTAAAATAGGACACTTTCAGGCTTAAATTAATTGAAAAGTGCTTATCTTTACAATTTTCAACAGCATTTATACGTAAAATAGGACACTTTCAGGGCTAAATTAATTGAAAAAGTGCTATCTTTACAATTTCAACAGTATTTTATACGTAAAATAGGACACTTTCAGGCTAAATTAATTGAAAAAGTGCTTATCTTTACAATTTCAACAGCATTTTATACGTAAATAGGACACTTTCAGGCTAAATTAATTGAAAAGTGCTTATCTTTACAATTTCAACAGCATTTTATACGTAAAATAGGACACTTTCAGGCTAATTAATTGAAAAAGTGCTATCTTTACAATTTCAACAGCATTTTATACGTAAAATAGGACACTTTCAGGCTAAATTAATTGAAAAAGTGCTTATCTTTACAATTTCAACAGCATTTTATACGTAAAATAGGACACTTTCAGGCTAAATACATTGAAAAAGTGCTTATCTTTACAATTTCAACAGCATTTTATACGTAAAATAGGACACTTTCAGGCTAAATTAATTGAAAAAGTGCTTATCTTTACAATTTCAACAGCATTTATACGTAAAATAGGAACACTTTCAGGCTAAATTAATTGAAAAAGTGCTTATCTTTACAATTTCAACAGCATTTTATACGTAAAATAGGACACTTTCAGGCTAAATTAATTGAAAAAGTGCTTATCTTTACAATTTCAACAGCATTTTATACGTAAAATAGGACACTTTCAGGCTAAATTAATTGAAAAAGTGCTTATCTTTACAATTTCAACAGCATTTTATACGTAAAATAGGACACTTTCAGGCTAAATTAATTGAAAAAGTGCTTATCTTTACAATTTCAACAGCATTTTATACGTAAAATAGGACACTTTCAGGCTAAATTATTGAAAAGTGCTTATCTTTACAATTTCAACAGCATTTTATACGTAAATAGGACACTTTCAGGCTAATTTAATTGAAAAAGTGCTTATCTTTACAATTTCAACAGCATTTTATACGTAAATAGGACACTTCAGGCTAAATTAATTGAAAAAGTGCTTATCTTTACAATTTTCAACAGCATTTTATACGTAAATAGGACACTTTCAGGCTAAATTAATTGAAAAAGTGCTATCTTTACAATTTCAACAGCATTTTATACGTAAAATAGGACACTTTTCAGGCTAAATTAATTGAAAAAGTGCTATCTTTACAATTTCAACAGCATTTTATACGTAAAATAGGACACTTCAGGCTAAATTAATTGAAAAAAGTGCTTATCTTTACAATTTCAACAGCATTTTATACGTAAAATAGGACACTTTCAGGCTAAATTAATTGAAAAAGTGCTATCTTTACAATTTCAACAGCATTTTATACGTAAAATAGGACACTTTTCAGGCTAAATTAATGAAAAAGTGCTTATCTTTACAATTCAACAGCATTTTATACTGTAAAATAGGACACTTTCAGGCTAATTAATTGAAAAAGTGCTTATCTTTACAATTTCAACAGCATTTATACGTAAAATAGGACACTTTCAGGCTAAATTAATTGAAAAAGTGCTTATCTTTACAATTTCACAGCATTTCTATACGTAAAATAGGACACTTTCAGGCTAATTAATTGAAAAAGTGCTTATCTTTACAATTCAACAGCATTTATACGTAAAATAGGACACTTCATGCTAAGTTAATTGAAAAAGTGCTTATCTTTACCAATTTCAACAGCATTTTATACGTAAAAATAGGACACTTTCAGGCTAAATTAATTGAAAAAGTGCTTATCTTTACAATTTCAACAGCATTTTATACGTAAAATAGGACACTTTCAGGCTAAATTAATTGAAAAGTGCTTATCTTTACAATTTCAACAGCATTTTATACGTAAAATAGGACACTTTCAGGCTAATTAATTTGAAAAAGTGCTTATCTTTACAATTTCAACAGCATTTCATACGTAAAATAGGACACTTTCAGGCTAATTAATTGAAAAAAGTGCTAATCTTTACAATTTCAACAGCATTTTTATACGTTAAATAGGACACTTTCAGGCTAAATTAATTGAAAAAGTGCTATCTTTACAATTTTCAACAGCATTTTATACGTAAAATAGGACACTTTCAGGCTAAATTAATTGAAAAGTGCTTTATCTTTACAATTTCAACAGCATTTTATACGTAAAATAGGACACTTTCAGGCTAAATTAATTGAAACAGTGCTTATCTTTACAATTTCAACAGCATTTTATACGTAAAATAGGACACTTTCAGGCTAATTAATTGAAAAAGTGCTTATCTTTACAATTTCAACAGCATTTTCTACGTAAAATAGGACACTTTCAGGCTAATTAATTGAAAAAGTGCTTATCTTTACAATTTCAACAGCATTTTATACGTAAAATAGGACACTTTCAGGCTAATTAATTGAAAAAGTGCTAATCTTTACAATTTCAACAGCATTTTATACGTAAAATAGGACACTTTCAGGCTAAATTAATTGAAAAAGTGCTTATCTTTACAATTTCAACAGCATTTTATACGTAAAATAGGACACTTTCAGGCTAAATTAATTGAAAAAGTGCTTATCTTTACCATTTCAACAGCAATTTATACGTAAAATAGGACACTTCAGGCTAAATTAATTGAAAAAGTGCTTATCTTTACAATTTTCAACAGCATTTTATACGTAAAATAGGACACTTTCAGGCTAAATTAATTGAAAAAGTGCTAATCTTTACAATTTCAACAGCATTTTATACGTAAAATAGGACACTTTCAGGCTAAATTAATTGAAAAAGTGCTTATCTTTACAATTTCAACAGCATTTTATACGTAAATAGGACACTTTCAGGCTAAATTAATTGAAAAAGTGCTTATCTTTACAATTTCAACAGCATTTTATACGTAAAATAGGACACTTTCAGGCTAAATTAATTGAAAAAGTGCTTATCTTTACAATTTCAACAGCATTTTATACGTAAAATAGGACACTTTCAGGCCTAAATTAATTGAAAAAGTGCTTATCTTTACAATTTCAACAGCATTTTATACGTAAAATAGGACACTTTCAGGCTAAATTAATTGAAAACGTGCTTATCTTTACAATTTCAACAGCATTTTATACGTAAATAGGACACTTTCAGGCTAATTAATTGAAAAAGTGCTTATCTTTACAATTTCAACAGCATTTTATACGTAAAATAGGACACTTTCAGGCTAAATTAATTGAAAAAGTGCTTATCTTACAATTTCAACAGCATTTTATACGTAAAATAGGACACTTTCAGGCTAAATTAATTGAAAAAGTGCTTATCTTTACAATTTCAACAGCATTTTATACGTAAAATAGGACACTTTCAGGCTAAATTAATTGAAAAAGTGCTTATCTTTACAATTTCAACAGCATTTTATACGTAAAATAGGACACTTTCAGGCTAAATTAATTGAAAAAGTGCTTATCTTTACAATTTCAACAGCATTTTATACGTAAAATAGGACACTTTCAGGCTAAATTAATTGAAAAAGTGCTTATCTTTACAATTTCAACAGCATTTTATACGTAAAATAGGACACTTTCAGGCTAAATTAATTGAAAAAGTGCTTATCTTTACAATTTCAACAGCATTTTATACGTAAAATAGGACACTTTCAGGCTAAATTAATTGAAAAAGTGCTTATCTTTACAATTTCAACAGCATTTTATACGTAAAATAGGACACTTTCAGGCTAAATTAATTGAAAAAGTGCTTATCTTTACAATTTCAACAGCATTTTATACGTAAAATAGGACACTTTCAGGCTAAATTAATTGAAAAAGTGCTTATCTTTACAATTTCAACAGCATTTTATACGTAAAATAGGACACTTTCAGGCTAAATTAATTGAAAAAGTGCCTTATCTTTACCATTTCAACAGCTTTTATACGTAAATAGGACACTTTCAGGCTAATTAATTGAAAAAGTGCTTATCTTTACAATTTCAACAGCATTTTATACGTGAAATAGGACAACTTTCAGGCTAAATTAATTGAAAAGTGCTATCTTACAATTTCAACAGCATTTTATACGTAAAAAATAGGACACTTTCAGGCTAAATTAATATGAAAAAGTGCTTATCTTTACAATTTCAACAGCATTTTATACGTTAAAATAGGACACTTCAGGCTAAATTAATTGAAAAAGTGCTTATCTTTACAATTTTCAACAGCATTTTATACGTAAAATAGGACACTTTCAGGCTAAAGTTAATTTGAAAAAGTAGCTATCTTTACCAATTTCAACAGCATTTTATACTAAATAAGGACACTTTCAGGCTAAATTAATTGAAAAAGTGCTTATCTTTTACAATTTCAACAGCATTTATTAACGTAAAATAGGACACTTCAGGCTAAATTAATGAAAAAGTGCTTATCTTTACAATTTCAACAGCATTTTATACGTAAAATAGGACACTTTCAGGCTAAATTAATGAAAAAGTGCTTATCTTTACAATTTCAACCGCATTTTATACGTAAAAATAGGACACTTTAGGCTAAATTAATTGAAAAAAGGCTTATCTTTACAATTTCAAACAGCATTTTATTACGTAAAAATAGGACACTTTCAGGCTAAATAATTGAAAAAGTGCTTATCTTTACAATTTCAACAGCATTTATACGTTAAAATAGGACACTTTCAGGCTAAATTAATTGAAAAAGTGCTTATCTTTACAATTTCAACAGCATTTTCTAACGTAAAATAGGACACTTTCAGGCTAAATTAATGAAAAAGTGCTTATCTTTACAATTTCAACAGCTATTTTATACGTAAAATAGGACACTTTCAGGCTAAGATTAATTGAAAAAGTGCTTATCTTTACAATTTCAACAGCATTTTATACGTAAAATAGGACACTTTCAGGCTAAATTATTGAAAAAGTGCTTATCTTTACAATTTCAACAGCATTTATACGTAAAATAGGACACTTTCAGGCTAAATTAATTGAAAAAGTGCTTATCTTTACAATTTCATACAGCATTTTATACGTAAAATAGGACACTTTCAGGCTAAATTAATTGAAAAGTGCTATCTTTACAATTTCAACAGCATTTTATACGTAAATAGGACACTTTCAGGCTAAATTAATTGAAAAAGTGCTTATCTTTACAATTTCAACAGGCATTTTATACGTAAAATAGGACACTTTCAGGCTAAATTAATTGAAAAAGTGCTTATCTTTACAATTTCAACAGCATTTTATACGTAAAATAGGACACTTTCAGGCTAAATTAATTGAAAAAGTGCTTATCTTTACAATTTCAACAGCATTTTATACGTAAAATAGGACACTTTCAGGCTAAATAATTGAAAAAGTGCTTATCTTTACAATTTCAACAGCATTTTATACGTAAAATAGGACACTTTCAGGCTAATTAATTGAAAATGCTTATCTTTACAATTTCAACAGCATTTTATACGTAAAATAGGACACTTCAGGCTTAAATTAATTGAAAAAGTGCTTATCTTTACAATTTCAACAGCATTTTATACGTAAAATAGGACACTTTCAGGCTAAATTAATTGAAAAAGTGCTTATCTTTACAATTTCAACAGCATTTTATACGTAAAATAGGACACTTTTCAGGCTAAATTAATGAAAAAGTGCTTATCTTTACAATTTCAACAGCATTTTATACGTAAAATAGGACACTTTCAGGCTAAATTAATTGAAAAAGTGCTTATTCTACAATTTCAACAGCATTTTATACGTAAATAGGACACTTTTCAGGCTAAATTAATTGAAAAAGTGCTTATCTTTACAATTTCAACAGCATTTTATACGTAAATAGGACACTTTCATGCTAAATTAATTGAAAAAGTGCTTATCTTTACAATTTCAACAGCATTTTATACGTAAAATAGGACACTTTCAGGCTAAATTAATTGAAAAAGTGCTTATCTTTACAATTTCAACAGCATTTTATACGTAAAATATGACACTTTCAGGCTAAATTAATTTGAAAAAGTGCTAATCTTTACAATTTCAACAGCATTTTATACGTAAAATAGGACACTTTCAGGCTAAATTAATTGAAAAGTGCTTATCTTTACAAATTCAACAGCATTTTATACGTAAAATAGGACACTTTCAGGCTAAATTAATTGAAAAAGTGCTTATCTTTACAATTTCAACAGCATTTTATACGTAAAATAGGACACTTTCAGGCTGAATTAATTGAAAAAGTGCTTATCTTTACAATTTCAACAGCATTTTATACGTAAAATAGGACACTTTCAGGCTAAATTAATTGAAAAAGTGCTTATCTTTACAATTTCAACAGCATTTTATACGTAAAATAGGACACTTTCAGCCAAAATAATTGAAAAAGTGCTAATCTTTACAAATTCAACAGCATTTTATACGTAAAATAGGACACTTTCAGGCTAAATTAAT
Organism: Anopheles stephensi; assembly: GCF_013141755.1. NCBI lineage: Eukaryota > Metazoa > Arthropoda > Insecta > Diptera > Culicidae > Anopheles > Anopheles stephensi. The sequence goes on along the minus strand of NW_023405394.1, from coordinate 83,347 downwards.
TGAAAAAGTGCTTATCTTTACAATTTCAACAGCATTTTATACGTAAAATAGGACACTTTCAGGCTAAATTATTGAAAAAGTGCTTATCTTTACAATTTCAACAGCATTTTATACGTAAAATAGGACAATTTCAGGCTAAATTAATTGAAAAAGTGCTTATCTTTACAATTTCAACAGCATTTTATACGTAAAATAGGACACTTTCAGGCTAAATTAATTGAAAAAGTGCTTATCTTTACAATTTCAACAGCATTTTATACGTAAAATAGGACACTTTCAGGCTAATTAATTGAAAAAGTGCTTATCTTTACAATTTCAACAGCATTTTATACGTAAAATAGGACACTTTCAGGCTAAATTAATTGAAAAGTGCTTATCTTTACAATTTCAACAGCATTTTATACGTAAAATAGGACACTTTCAGGCTAAATTAATTGAAAAAGTGCTTATCTTTACAATTTCAACAGCATTTTATACGTAAATAGGACACTTTCAGGCTAAATTAATTGAAAAAGTGCTTATCTTTACAATTCAACAGCATTTTATACGTAAAATAGGACACTTTCAGGCTAAATTAATTGCAAAAAGTGCTTAATCTTTACAATTTCAACAGCATTTTATACGTAAAATAGGACACTTTCAGGCTAATTAATTGAAAAAGTGCTTATCTTTACAATTTCAACAGCATTTTATACGTAAAATAGGACACTTTCAGGCTAAATTAATGAAAAAAGTGCTTATCTTTACAATTTCAAACAGCATTTTATACGTAAAATAGGACACTTTCAGGCTAAATTAATTGAAAAAGTGCTTATCTTTACAATTTCAACAGCAGTTTTATACGTAAAATAGGACACTTTCAGGCTAAGTTAATTGAAAAAGTCTTATCTTACAATTTTCAACAGCATTTTATACGTAAAATAGGACACTTTCAGGCTAAATTAATTGAAAAGTGCTTATTCTTTACAATTTCAACAGCATTTTATACGTAAAATAGGACAACTTTCAGGCTAAATTAATTGAAAAGTGCTTATCTTTACAATTTCAACAGCATTTTATACGTAAAATAGGACAATTTCAGCTAAATTAATTGAAAAAGTGCTTATCTTTACAATTTCAACAGCATTTTATACGTAAAATAGGACACTTTCAGGCTAAATTAATGGAAAAAGTGCTTATCTTTACAATTTCAACAGCATTTTATACGTAAAATAGGACACTTTCAGGCTAAATTAATGAAAAAGTGCTTATCTTTACATTTCAACAGCATTTTATACGTAAAATAGGACACTTTCAGGCTAAATTAATTAAAAGGCTTATCTTTACAATTTCAACAGCATTTTATACGTAAAATAGGACACTTTCAGGCTAAATAATTGAAAAAGTGCTTATCTTTACAATTTCAACAGCATTTTATACGTAAAATAGGACACTTTCAGGCTAAATTAATTGAAAAAGTGCTTATCTTTACAATTTCAACAGCATTTTATACGTAAAATAGGACACTTTCAGGCTAAATTAATTGAAAAGTGCTTATCTTTACAATTTTCAACAGCATTTTATACGTAAAATAGGACACTTTCAGGCTAAATTAATTGAAAAAGTGCTTATCTTACAATTTTCAACAGCATTTTATACGTAAAATAGGACACTTTCAGGCTAATTAATTGAAAAAAGTGCTAATCTTTACAATTTCAACAGCATTTTATACGTAAAATAGACACTTTCAGGCTAAATTAATTGAAAAAGTGCTTATCTTTACAATTTCAACAGCATTTTATACGTAAAATAGGACACTTTCAGGCTAAATTAATTGAAAAGTGCTTATCTTTACAATTTCAACAGCATTTTATACGTAAATAGGACACTTTCAGGCTAAATTAATTGAAAAAGTGCTTATCTTTACAATTTCAACAGCATTTTATACGTAAAATAGGACACTTTCAGGCTAAATTAATTGAAAAAGTGCTTATCTTTACAATTTCAACAGCATTTTATACGTAAAATAGGACACTTTCAGGCTAAATTAATTGAAAAAGTGCTTATCTTTACAATTTCAACAGCATTTTATACGTAAAATAGGACACTTTCAGGCTAAATTAATTGAAAAAGTGCTTATCTTTACAATTTCAACAGCATTTTATACGTAAAATAGGACACTTTCAGGCTAAATTAATTGAAAAAGTGCTTATCTTTACAATTTCAACAGCATTTTATACGTAAAATAGGACACTTTCAGGCTAAATTAATTGAAAAAGTGCTTATCTTTACAATTTCAACAGCATTTTATACGTAAAATAGGACACTTTCAGGCTAAATTAATTGAAAAAGTGCTTATCTTTACAATTTCAACAGCATTTTATACGTAAAATAGGACACTTTCAGGCTAAATTAATTGAAAAAGTGCTTATCTTTACAATTTCTACAGCATTTTATACGTAAAATAGGACACTTTCAGGCTAAATACATTGAAAAAGTGCTAATCTTAACAATTTCAACAGCATTTTATACGTAAAATAGGACACTTTCAGGCTAAATTAGATGAAAAAGTGCTTATCTTTACAATTTCAACAGCATTTTATACGTAAAATAGGACACTTTCAGGCTAAATTAATTGAAAAAGTGCTTATCTTTACAATTTCAACAGCATTTTATACGTAAAATAGGACACTTTCAGGCTAAATTAATTGAAAAAGTGCTTATCTTTACAATTTCAACAGCATTTTATACGTAAAATAGGACACTTTCAGGCTAAATTAATTGAAAAAGTGCTTATCTTTACAATTTCAACAGCATTTTATACGTAAAATAGGACACTTTCAGGCTAAATTAATTGAAAAAGTGCTTATCTTACAATTTCAACAGCATTTTATACGTAAAATAGGACACTTTCAGGCTAAATTAATTGAAAAGTGCTTATCTTACAATTTCAACAGCAATTTATACGTAAATAGGACACTTTCAGGCTAAATTAATTGAAAACGTGCTTATCTTTACAATTTCAACAGCATTTTATACGTAAAATAGGACACTTTCAGGCTAAATTAATTGAAAACGTGCTTATCTTTACCAATTTCAACAGCATTTATACGTAAAATAGGACACTTTCAGGCTAAATTAATTGAAAAAGTGCCTTATCTTTACAATTTCAACAGCATTTTATACGTAAAATAGCGACACTTCAGGGCTAAATTAATTGAAAAAAGTGCTTATCTTTACAATGTTCAACAGCATTTTATACGTAAAATAGGGACACTTTCAGGCTAAATTAATTGAAAAAGTGCTTATCTTTACAATTTCAACAGCATTTTATACGTAAAATAGGACACTTTCAGGCTAAATTAATTGAAAAAGTGCTTATCTTTACAATTTCAACAGCATTTTATACGTAAAATAGGGACACTTTCAGGCTAATTAATGAAAAAGTGCTTATCTTTACAATTTCAACAGCATTTTATACGTAAAATAAGGACACTTTCAGGCTAAATTAATTGAAAAAGTGCTAATCTTTACAATTTCAACAGCATTTTATACGTAAAATAGACACTTTCAGGCTAATTAATTGAAAAGTGCTTATCTTTACAATTTCAACAGCATTTTATTACGTAAAATAGGACACTTTCAGGCTAAATTAATTGAAAAAGTGCTTATCTTTACAATTTCAACAGCATTTTATACGTAAAATAGGACACTTTCAGGCTTAATTAATTGAAAAAGTGCTATCTTTACAATTTCAACAGGATTTTATACGTAAAATAGGACACTTTCAGGCTAAATTAATTGAAAAAGTGCTTATCTTTACAATTTCAACAGCATTTTATACGTAAAATAGGACACTTTCAGGCTAAATTAATTGAAAAAGTGCTTATCTTTACAATTTCAACAGCATTTTATACGTAAAATAGGACACTTTCAGGCTAAATTAATTGAAAAAGTGCTTATCTTTACAATTTCAACAGCATTTTATACGTAAAATAGGACACTTTCAGGCTAAATTAATTGAAAAAGTGCTTATCTTTACAATTTCAACAGCATTTTATACGTAAAATAGGACACTTTCAGGCTAAATTAATTGAAAAAAGTGCTTATCTTTACAATTTCAACAGCATTTTATACGTAAAATAGGACACTTTCAGGCTAAATTAATTGAAAAAGTGCTTATCTTTACAATTTCAACAGCATTTTATACGTAAATAGGACACTTTCAGGCTAAATTAATTGAAAAAGTGCTTATCTTTACAATTTCAACAGCATTTTATACGTAAAATAGGACACTTTCAGGCTAATTAATTGAAAAAGTGCTTATCTTTACAATTTCAACAGCATTTTATACGTAAAATAGGACACTTTCAGGCTAAATTAATTGAAAAAGTGCTTATCTTTACAATTTCAACAGCATTTTATACGTAAAATAGGACACTTTCAGGCTAATTAATTGAAAAAGTGCTTATCTTTACAATTTCAACAGCATTTTATACGTAAAATAGGACACTTTCAGGCTAAATTAATTGAAAAAGTGCTTATCTTTACAATTTCAACAGCATTTTATACGTAAAATAGGACACTTTCAGGCTAAGTTAATTGAAAAAGTGCTTATCTTTACAATTTCAACAGCATTTTATACGTAAAATAGGACACTTTCAGGCTAAATTAATTGAAAAAGTGCTTATCTTTACAATTTCAACAGCATTTTATACGTGAAATAGAACACTTTCAGGCTAAATTAATTGAAAAAGTGCTTATCTTTACAATTTCAACAGCATTTTATACGTAAAATAGGACACTTTCAGGCTAAATTAATTGAAAAAGTGCTTATCTTTACAATTTCAACAGCATTTTATACGTAAAATAGGACAACTTTCAGCTAATTAATTGAAAAGTGCTTATCTTTACAATTTCAACAGCATTTTATACGTAAAATAGGACACTTTCAGGCTAAATTAATTGAAAAAGTGCTTATCTTTACAATTTCAACAGCATTTTATACGTAAAATAGGACACTTTCAGGCTAATTAATTGAAAAAGTGCTTATCTTACAATTTTCAACAGCATTTTATACGTAAAATAGGACACTTTCAGGCTAAATTAATTGAAAAAGTGCTATCTTTACAATTTCAACAGCATTTTATACGTAAAATAGGACACTTTCAGGCTAAATTATTGAAAAAGTGCTTATCTTTACAATTTCAACAGCATTTATACGTAAAATAGGACACTTTCAGGCTAAATTAATTGAAAAAGTGCTTATCTTTACAATTTCAACAGCATTTTATACGTAAAATAGGACACTTTCAGGCTTAAATTAATTGAAAAAGTGCTATCTTTACAATTTCAACAGCATTTTATACGTAAAATAGGACACTTTCAGGCTAAATTAATTGAAAAAGTGCTTATCTTTACAATTTCAACAGCATTTTATACGTAAAATAGGACACTTTTCAGGCTAAATTAATTGGAAAAAGTGCTTATCTTTACAATTTCAACAGCATTTTATACGTAAAATAGGACACTTTCCAGGCTAAATTAATTGAAAAAGTGCTTATCTTTACAATTTCAACAGCATTTTATACGTAAAATAGGACACTTCAGGCTAAATTATTGAAAAAGTGCTTATCTTTTACAATTTCAACAGCATTTTATACGTAAAATAGGACACTTTCAGGCTAATTAATTGAAAAAGTGCTTATCTTTACAATTTCAACAGCATTTTATACGTAAAATAGGACACTTTCAGGCTAAATTAATTGAAAAAGTGCTTATCTTTACAATTTTCAACAGCATTTTATACGTAAAATAGGACACTTTACAGGCTAAATTTAATTGAAAAAGTGCTTATCTTTACAATTTCAACAGCATTTTATACGTAAAATAGACACTTTCAGGCTAAGTTAATTGAAAAAGTGCTTATCTTTACAATTTCAACAGCATTTTATACGTAAAATAGGACACTTTCAGGCTAAATTAATTGAAAAAGTGCTTATCTTTACAATTTCAACAGCATTTTATACGTAAAATAGGACACTTTCAGGCTAAATTAATTGAAAAAGTGCTTATCTTTACAATTTCAACAGCATTTTATACGTAAAATAGGACACTTTCAGGCTAAATAATTGAAAAAGTGCTTATCTTTACAATTTCAACAGCATTTATACGTAAAATAGGACACTTCAGGCTGAATTAATTGAAAAAGTGCTTATCTTTACCAATTTCAACAGCATTTTATACGTAAATAGGACACTTTCAGGCTAAATTAATTGAAAAGTGCTTATCTTACAATTTCAACAGCATTTTATACGTAAAATAGAACACTTTCAGGCTAAATTAATTGAAAAGTGCTTATCTTTACAATTTCAACAGCATTTATACGTAAAATAGGACACTATTCAGGCTAAATTAATTGAAAAAGTGCTTATCTTTACAATTTCAACAGCATTTTATACGTAAAATAGGACACTTTCAGGCTAAATTAATTGAAAAAGTGCTTATCTTTACAATTTCAACAGCATTTTATACGTAAAATAGGACACTTTCAGGCTAAATTAATTGAAAAAGTGCTTATCTTTACAATTTCAACAGCATTTTATACGTAAAATAGGACACTTTCAGGCTAAATTAATTGAAAAAGTGCTTATCTTTACAATTTCAACAGCATTTTATACGTAAAATAGGACACTTTCAGGCTAAATTAATTGAAAAAGTGCTTATCTTTACAATTTCAACAGCATTTTATACGTAAAATAGGACACTTTCAGGCTAAATTAATTGAAAAAGTGCTTATCTTTACAATTTCAACAGCATTTTATACGTAAAATAGGACACTTTCAGGCTAAATTAATTGAAAAAGTGCTTATCTTTACAATTTCAACAGCATTTTATACGTAAAATAGGACACTTTCAGGCTAAATTAATTGAAAAAGTGCTTATCTTTACCATTTCAACAGCATTTTATACGTAAAATAGGACACTTTCAGGCTAAATTAATTGAAAAAGTGCTTATCTTTACAATTTCAACAGCATTTTATACGTAAAATAGGACACTTTCAGGCTAAATTAATTGAAAAAGTGCTTATCTTTACAATTTCAACAGCATTTTATACGTAAAATAGGACACTTTCAGGCTAATTAATTGAAAAAGTGCTTATCTTTACAATTTCACAGCATTTATACGTAAAATAGGACACTTTCAGGCTAAATTTAATTGAAAAAGTGCTAATCTTTACAATTTCAAACAGCATTTTATACGTAAAATAGGACACTTTCAGGCTAAATTAATTGAAAAAGTGCTATCTTTACAATTTCAACAGCATTTTATACGTAAAATAGGACACTTTCAGGCTAAATAATTGAAAACAGTGCTTATCTTTACAATTTCAACAGCATTTTATACGTAAAATAGGACACTTTCAGGCTAAATTAATTGAAAAAGTGCTTATCTTTACAATTTCAACAGCATTTTATACGTAAAATAGGACACTTTCAGGCTAAATTAATTGAAAAAGTGCTTATCTTTACAATTTCAACAGCATTTTATACGTAAAATAGGACACTTTCAGGCTAAATTAATTGAAAAAGTGCTTATCTTTACAATTTCAACAGCATTTTATACGTAAAATAGGACACTTTCAGGCTAAATTAATTGAAAAAGTGCTTATCTTTACAATTTCAACAGCATTTTATACGTAAAATAGGACACTTTCAGGGTAAATTAATTGAAAAAGTGCTTATCTTTACAATTTCAACAGCATTTTATACGTAAAATAGGACACTTTCAGGCTAAATTAATTGAAAAAGTGCTTATCTTTACAATTTCAACAGCATTTTATACGTAAAATAGGACACTTTCAGGCTAAATTAATTGAAAAAGTGCTATCTTTACAATTTCAACAGATTTTATACGTAAAATAGGACACTTTCAGGCTAATTAATTGAAAAAGTGCTTATCTTTACAATTTCAACAGCATTTTATACGTAAAATAGGACACTTTCAGGCTAAATTAATTGAAAAAGTGCTTATCTTTACAATTTCAACAGCATTTTATACGTAAAATAGGACACTTTCAGGCTAAATTAATTGAAAAAGTGCTTATCTTTACAATTTCAACAGCATTTTATACGTAAAATAGGACACTTTCAGGCTAAATTAATTGAAAAAGTGCTTATCTTTACAATTTCAACAGCATTTTATACGTAAATAGGACACTTTCAGGCTAAATTAATTGAAAAAGTGCTTATCTTTACAATTTCAACAGCATTTTATACGTAAAATAGGACACTTTCAGGCTAAATTAATTGAAAAAGTGCTTATCTTTACAATTTCAACAGCATTTTATACGTAAAATAGGACACTTTCAGGCTAAATTAATTGAAAAAGTGCTTATCTTTACAATTTCAACAGCATTTTATACGTAAAATAGGACACTTTCAGGCTAATTAATTGAAAAAGTGCTTATCTTTACAATTTCAACAGCATTTTATACGTAAAATAGGACACTTTCAGGCTAAATTAATTGAAAACGTGCTTATCTTTACAATTTCAACAGCATTTTATACGTAAAATAGGACACTTTCAGGCTAAATTAATTGAAAAAGTGCTTATCTTTACAATTTCAACAGCATTTTATACGTAAAATAGGACACTTTCAGGCTAAATTAATTGAAAAAGTGCTTATCTTTACAATTTCAACAGCATTTTATACGTAAAATAGGACACTTTCAGGCTAAATTAATTGAAAAAGTGCTTATCTTTACAATTTCAACAGCATTTTATACGTAAAATAGGACACTTTCAGGCTAAATTAATTGAAAAAGTGCTATCTTTACAATTTCAACAGCATTTTATACGTAAAATAGGACACTTTCAGGCTAAATTAATTGAAAAAGTGCTTATCTTTACAATTTTCAAACAGCATTTTATACGTAAAATAGGACACTTTCAGGCTAAATTAATTGAACAAAGTGCTTATCTTACAATTTTCAACAGCATTTTATACGTAAAATAGGAACACTTTCAGGCTAAATTTAATTGAAAAAGTGCTTATCTTTACAATTTCAACAGATTTTATACGTAAAATAGGACACTTTCAGGCTAAATTAATTGAAAAAGTGCTATCTTTACAATTTCAACAGCATTTTATACGTAAAATAAGACACTTTCAGGCTAAATTAATTGAAAAAGTGCTTATCTTTACAATTTCAACAGCATTTTATACGTAAAATAGGACACTTTCAGGCTAAATTAATTGAAAAAGTGTTAATCTTTACAATGTCAACAGCATTTTATACGTAAAATAGGACACTTCCAGGCTAATATAATTGAAAAAGTGCTTATCTTTACAATTTCAACAGCATTTTATACGTAAAATAGTACACTTTCAGGCTCAATTAATTGAAAAAGTGCTTATCTTTACAATTTCAACAGCATTTTTATACGTAACATAGGACACTTCAGGCTAAATTAATTGAAAAAGTGCTTATCTTTACAATTTCAACAGCATTTTATACGTAAATAGGACACTTTTCAGGCTAAGTTAATTGAAAAGTGCTTATCTTTACAATTTCAACAGCATTTTATACGTAAAATAGGACACTTTCAGGCTAAATTAATTGAAAAAAGTGCTTATCTTTACAATTTCAACAGCATTTTATACGTAAAATAGGACACTTTCAGGCTAAATTAATTGAAAAAGTGCTTATCTTTACAATTTCAACAGCATTTTATACGTAAAATAGGACACTTTCAGGCTTAAATTAATTGAAAAAGTGCTTATCTTTTACAATTTCAACAGCATTTTATACGTAAAATAGGACACTTTCAGGCTAAATTAATTGAAAAAGTGCTTATCTTTACAATTTCAACAGGCATTTTATACGTAAAATAGGACACGTTCAGGCTAATTAATTGAAAAAGTGCTTATCTTTACAATTTCAACAGCATTTTATACGTAAAATAGGACACTTTCAGGCTAAATAATTGAAAAAGTTGCTTATCTTTACAATTTCAACAGCATTTATACGTAAATAGGGACACTTTCAGGCTAATAATTGAAAAAGTGCTTATCTTTACAATTTCAACAGCATTTTATACGTAAAATAGGACACTTTCAGGCTAAGTTAATGAAAAAGTGCTATCTTTACAATTTCAACAGCATTTTATACGTAAAATAGGACACTTTCAGGCTAAATTAATTGAAAAAAGTGCTTATCTTTACCATTTTCAACAGCATTTATACGTAAAATAGGACACCTTTCAGGCTAAATTAATTGAAAAAGTGCTTATCTTTACAATTTCAACAGCATTTTATACGTAAAATAGGACACTTTCAGGCTAAATTAATTGAAAAAGTGCTATCTTTACAATTTCAACAGCATTTTATACGTAAAATAGGACACTTTCAGGCTAAATTAATTGAAAAAGTGCTTATCTTTACAATTTCAACAGCATTTTATACGTAAAATAGGACACTTTCAGGCTAAATAATGAAAAAGTGCTTATCTTTACAATTTCAACAGCATTTTATACGTAACATAGGACACTTTCAGGCTAAATTAATTGAAAAAGTGCTTATCTTTACAATTTCACAGCATTTATACGTAAATAGGACACTTTCAGGCTAAATTAATTGAAAAGTGCTTAAATCTTTACAATTTCAACAGCATTTTATACGTAAAATAGGACACTTTCAGGCTAAATTAATTGAAAAAAGTGCTTATCTTACAATTTCAACAGCATTTTATACGTAAAATAGGACACTTTCAGGCTAAATTAATTGAAAAAGTGCTTATCTTTACAATTTTCAACAGCATTTTATAGTAAAATAGGACACTTTCAGGCTAATTAATTGAAAAAGTGCTTATCTTTACAATTCAACAGCATTTTATACGTAAAATAGGACACTTTCAGGCTTAAATTAATTGAAAAAGTGCTTATCTTTACAATTTCAACAGCATTTTATACGTAAAATAGGACACTTTCAGGCTAAAGTTAATTGAAAAAGTGCTTATCTTTACAATTTCAACAGGCATTTTATACGTAAAATAGGACACTTTCAGGCTAAATTAATTGAAAAGTGCTTATCTTTACAATTTCAACAGGCATTTTATACGTAAAATAGGACACTTTCAGGCTAAATTAATTGAAAAAGTGCTTATCTTTACAATTTCAACAGCATTTTATACGTTAAAATAGGACACTTTCAGGCTAATTAATTGAAAAAGTGCTTATCTTTACAATTTCAACAGCATTTTATACGTAAATAGGGACACTTTCAGGCTAAATTAATTGAAAAAGTGCTTATCTTTACAATTTCAACAGCATTTTATACGTAAAATATGACACTTTCAGGCTAAATTAATTGAAAAAGTGCTTATCTTTACAATTTCAACAGCATTTTATACGTAAAATAGGACACTTTCAGGCTAAATTAATTGAAAAAGTGCTTATCTTTACAATTTCAACAGCATTTTATACGTAAAATAGGACACTTTCAGGCTAAATTAATTGAAAAAGTGCTTATCTTTACAATTTCAACAGCATTTTATACGTAAAATAGGACACTTTCAGGCTAAATTAATTGAAAAAGTGCTTATCTTTACAATTTCAACAGCATTTTATACGTAAAATAGGACACTTTCAGGCTAAATTAATTGAAAAAGTGCTTATCTTTACAATTTCAACAGCATTTTATACGTAAAATAGGACACTTTCAGGCTAAATTAATTGAAAAAGTGCTTATCTTTACAATTTCAACAGCATTTTATACGTAAAATAGGACACTTTCAGGCTAAATTAATTGAAAAAGTGCTTATCTTTACAATTTCAACAGCATTTTATACGTAAAATAGGACACTTTCAGGCTAAATTAATTGAAAAAGTGCTTATCTTTACAATTTCAAACAGCATTTCTACGTAAACTAGGACACTTTTCAGGCTTCAATTAATTGAAAAAGTGCTTATCTTTACAATTTCAACAGCATTTTATAGTAAAATAGACACTTTCAGGCTAAATAATTGAAAAGGCTTATCTTTACAATTTCAACAGCATTTTATACGTACAATTAGGACACTTTCAGGCTAAATAATTGAAAAAGTGCTTATCTTTACAATTTCAACAGCATTTTATACGTAAAATAGGACACTTACAGGCTAAATTAATTGAAAAAGTGCTTATCTTTACAATTTCAACAGCATTTTATACGTAAAATAGGACACTTTCAGGCTAAATTAATTGAAAACGTGCTTATCTTTACAATTTCAAAAGCATTTTATACGTAAAATAGGACACTTTCAGGCTAAATTAATTGAAAAGTGCTTATCTTTACCAATTTCAACAGGCATTTTATACGTAAAATAGACACTTTCAGGCTAATTAATTGAAAAAGTGCTTATTCTTTACAATTTCAACAGCATTTTATACGTAAAATAGGACACTTTCAGGCTAAATTAATTGAAAAAGTGCTTATCTTTACAATTTCAACAGCATTTCATACGTAAAATAGGACACTTTCAGGCTAAATTCATTGAAAAAGTGCTTATCTTTACAATTTCAACAGCATTTTATACGTAAAATAGGACACTTTCAGGCTAAATTAATTGAAAAAGTGCTTATCTTTACAATTTCAACAGCATTTTATACGTAAAATAGGACACTTTCAGGCTAAATTAATTGAAAAAAGTGCTTATCTTTACAATTTCAACAGCATTTTATACGTAAAATAGGACACTTTCAGGCTAAATTAATTGAAAAAGTGCTTATCTTTACAATTTCAACAGCATTTTATACGTAAAATAGGACACTTTCAGGCTAAATTAATTGAAAAAGTGCTTATCTTTACAATTTCAACAGCATTTTTATACGTAAAATAGGACACTTTCAGGCTAAATTAATTGAAAAAGTGCTTATCTTTATCAATTTCAACAGCATTTTATACGTAAAATAGGACACTTTCAGGCTAAATTAATTGAAAAAGTGCTTATCTTTACAATTTCAACAGCATTTTATAACGTAAAATAGGACACTTTCAGGCTAAATAATTGAAAAAGTGCTTATCTTTACAATTTCAACAGCATTTATACGTAAAATAGGACACTTTCAGGCTAATTAATTGAAAAAGTGCTTATCTTTTACAATTTCAACAGCATTTTATACGTAAAATAGGACACTTTCAGGCTAAATTAATTGAAAAAGTGCTTATCTTTACCACTTTCAACAGCATTTTATACGTGAAATAGGACACCTTTCAGGCTAAATTAATTGAAAAAGTGCTATCTTTACAATTTCAACAGCATTTTATACGTAAAATAGGACACTTTCAGGCTAAATTAATTGAAAAAGTGCTTATCTTTACAATTTCAACAGCATTTTATACGTAAAATAGGACACTTTCAGGCTAAATTAATTGAAAAAGTGCTTATCTTTACAATTTCATAGCATTTTATACGTAAAATAGGACACTTATCAGGCTAAATTAATTGAAAAAGTGCTTATCTTTACAATTTCAACAGCATTTTATACGTAAATAGGACACCTTCAGGCTAACATTATTGAAAAAGTTGCTTATCTTTACAATTTCAAAAGCATTTTATACGTAAAATAGGACACTTTCAGGCTAAATTAATTGAAAAAGTGCTTATCTTTACAATTTCAAAAGCATTTTATACGTAAATAGGACACTTTCAGGCTAAATTAATTGAAAAAAGGCTTATCTTTACAATTTCAACAGCATTTTATACGTAAAATGGACACTTTCAGGCTAAATTAATTGAAAAAGTGCTTATCTTTACAATTTCAACAGCATTTTATACGTAAAATAGGACACTTTCAGGCTAAATTAATTGAAAAAGTGCTTATCTTTACAATTTCAACAGCATTTTATACGTAAAATAGGACACTTTCAGGCTAAATTAATTGAAAAAGTGCTTATCTTTACAATTTCAACAGCATTTTATACGTAAAATAGGGACACTTTCAGGCTAAATTAATTGAAAAAGTGCTTATCTTTACAATTTCAACAGCATTTTATACGTTAAAATAGGACACTTTCAGGCTAAATTAATTGAAAAAGTGCTTATCTTTACAATTTCAACAGCATTTTATACGTAAAATAGGACACTTTCAGGCTAAGTTAATTGAAAAAGTGCTTATCTTTACAATTTCAACAGCATTTTATACGTAAAATAGGACACTTTCAGGCTAAGTTAATTGAAAAGTGCTTATCTTTACAATTTCAACAGCATTTTATACGTAAAATAGGACACTTTCAGGCTAAATTAATTGAAAAAGTGCTTATCTTTACAATTTCAACAGCATTTTATACGTAAAATAGGACACTTTCAGGCTAAGTTAATTGAAAAAGTGCTTATCTTTACAATTTCAACAGCATTTTATACGTAAAATAGGACACTTTCAGGCTAAATTAATTGAAAAAGTGCTTATCTTTACAATTTCAACAGCATTTTATACGTAAATAGGACACTTTCAGGCTAAATAATTGAAAAGTGCTTATCTTTACAATTTCAACAGCATTTTATACGTAAAATAGGACACTTTCAGGCTAAATTAATTGAAAAAGTGCTTATCTTTACAATTTCAACAGCATTTTATACGTAAAATAGGACACTTTCAGGCTAAATTAATTGAAAAAGTGCTTATCTTTACAATTTCAACAGCATTTTATACGTAAAATAGGACACTTTCAGGCTAAATTAATTGAAAAAGTGCTTATCTTTACAATTTCAACAGCATTTTATACGTAAAATAGGACACTTTCAGGCTAATTAATTGAAAAAGTGCTTATCTTTACAATTTCAACAGCATTTTATACGTAAAATAGGACACTTTCAGGCTAAATACATTGAAAAAGTGCTTATCTTTACAATTTCAACAGCATTTTATACGTAAAATAGGACACTTTCAGGCTAAATTAGATGAAAAAGTGCTTATCTTTACAATTTCAACAGCATTTTATACGTAAAATAGGACACTTTCAGGCTAAATTAGATGAAAAAGTGCTAATCTTTACAATTTCAACAGCATTTTATACGTAAAATAGGACACTTTCAGGCTAAATTAATTGAAAAAGTGCTTATCTTTACAATTCAACAGCATTTTTATACGTAAAATAGGACACTTTCAGGCTAACATTAATGAAAAGGCTTATCTTTACAATTTCAACAGCATTTTATACGTAAACATAGGGACACTTTCAGGGCTAAATTAATTGAAAAAGTGCTATCTTTACAATTTTCAACCGCAATTTTATACGTAAACTAGGACACTTTCAGGCTAAATTAATGAAAAAAGTGCTTATCTTTTACAATTTCAACAGATTTTATACGTAAAATAGGACACTTTCAGGCTAAAGTAATTGAAAAGTGCTATCTTTACAATTTCAACAGCATTTTATACGTAAAATAGGACACCTTTCAGGCTAAATTAATTGAAAAAGTGCTACTCTTACAATTTCAACAGCATTTATACGTAAAATAGGACACTTTCAGGCTAAATAATTGAAAAAGTGCTTATCTTTACAATTTCAACAGCATTTTTATACGTAAAATAGGACACTTTTCAGGCTAAATTAATTGAAAAAGTGCTTAATTCTTTACAATTTCAACAGCATTATACGTAAAATAGGCCACTTCAGGCTAAATAATGAAAAAGTGCTATCTTTACAATTTCAACAGCATTTTCTACGTAAAATAGGGACACTTCAGGCTAAATTAATGAAAAAGTGCTTATCTTTACAATTTCAACAGCATTTTATACGTAAAATAGGACAACTTTCAGGCCTAAATTAATTGAAAAAGTGCTTATCTTTACAATTTTCAACAGATTTTATACGTAAAATAGGACACTTTCAGGCTAATTAATTGAAAAAGTGCTTATCTTTACAATTTCAACAGCATTTTATACGTAAAATAGGACACTTTCAGGCTAAATTAATTGAAAAAGTGCTTATCTTTACAATTTCAACAGCATTTTATACGTAAAATAGGACACTTTCAGGCTAAATTAATTGAAAAAGTGCTTATCTTTACAATTTCAACAGCATTTTATACGTAAAATAGGACACTTTCAGGCTAAATTAATTGAAAAAGTGCTTATCTTTACAATTTCAACAGCATTTTATACGTAAAATAGGACACTTTCAGGCTAAATTAATTGAAAAAGTGCTTATCTTTACAATTTCAACAGCATTTTATACGTAAAATAGGACACTTTCAGGCTAAATTAATTGAAAAAGTGCTTATCTTTACAATTTCAACAGCATTTTATACGTAAAATAGGACACTTTCAGGCTAAATTAATTGAAAAAGTGCTTATCTTTACAATTTCAACAGCATTTTATACGTAAAATAGGACACTTTCAGGCTAAATTAATTGAAAAAGTGCTTATCTTTACAATTTCAACAGCATTTTATACGTAAAATAGGACACTTTCAGGCTAAATTAATTGAAAAAGTGCTTATCTTTACAATTTCAACAGCATTTTATACGTAAAATAGGACACTTTCAGGCTAAATTAATTGAAAAAGTGCTTATCTTTACAATTTCAACAGCATTTTATACGTAAAATAGGACACTTTCAGGCTAAATTAATTGAAAAAGTGCTTATCTTTACAATTTCAACAGCATTTTATACGTAAAATAGGACACTTTCAGGCTAAATTAATTGAAAAAGTGCTTATCTTTACAATTTCAACAGCATTTTATACGTAAAATAGGACACTTTCAGGCTAAATTAATTGAAAAAGTGCTTATCTTTACAATTTCAACAGCATTTTACACGTAAAATAGGACACTTTCAGGCTAAATTAATTGAAAAAGTGCTTATCTTTACAATTTCAACAGCATTTTATACGTAAAATAGGACACTTTCAGGCTAATTAATTGAAAAAGTGCTTATCTTTACAATTTCAACAGCATTTTTATACGTAAAATAGGACACTTTCAGGCTAAATTAATTGAAAAAGTGCTTATCTTTTACAATTTCAACAGCATTTTATACGTAAAATAGGAACACTTTCAGGCTAAATTAATGAAAAAGTGCTTATCTTTACAATTTCAACAGCATTTTATACGTAAAATAGGACACTTTCAGGCTAAGTTAATTGAAAAAGTGCTTATCTTTACAATTTCACAGCATTTTGTACGTAAAATAGGACACTTTCAGGCTAAATTAATTGAAAAAGTGCTTATCTTTACAATTTCAACAGCATTTTATACGTAAAATAGGACACTTTCAGGCTAAATTAATTGAAAAAGTGCTTATCTTTACAATTTCAACAGCATTTTATACGTAAAATATGACACTTTCAGGCTAAATTAATTGAAAAAGTGCTTATCTTTACAATTTCAACAGCATTTTATACGTAAAATAGGACACTTTCAGGCTAAATTAATTGAAAAGTGCTAATCTTTACAATTTCAACAGCATTTTATACGTAAAATAGGACACTTTCAGGCTAAATTAATTGAAAAAGTGCTTATCTTTACAATTTCAACAGCATTTTATACGTAAAATAGGACACTTTCAGGCTAAATTAATTGAAAAAGTGCTTATCTTTACAATTTCAACAGCATTTTATACGTAAAATAGGACACTTTCAGGCTAAATTAATTGAAAAAGTGCTTATCTTTACAATTTCAACAGCATTTTATTCGTAAAATAGGACACTTTCAGGCTAAATTAATTGAAAAAGTGCTTATCTTTACAATTTCAACAGCATTTTATACGTAAAATAGGACACTTTCAGGCTAATTAATTGAAAAAGTGCTTATCTTTACAATTTCAACAGCATTTTTATACGTAAAATAGGACACTTTCAGGCTAAATTAATTGAAAAAGTGCTTATCTTTACAATTTCACAGGCATTTTTATACGTAAAATAGGACACTTTCAGGCTAAATTAATTGAAAAAGTGCTTATCTTTACAATTTCAACAGCATTTTATACGTAAAATAGGACACTTTCAGGCTAAATTAATTGAAAAAGTGCTTATCTTTACAATTTCAACAGCATTTTATACGTAAAATAGGACACTTTCAGGCTAAATTAATTGAAAAAGTGCTTATCTTAACAATTTCAACAGCATTTTATACGTAAAATAGGACACTTTCAGGCTAAATTAATTGAAAAAGTGCTTATCTTTACAATTTCAACAGCATTTTATACGTAAAATAGGACACTTTCAGGCTAAATACATTGAAAAAGTGCTTATCTTTACAATTTCAACAGCATTTTATACGTAAAATAGGACACTTTCAGGCTAAATTAATTGAAAAAGTGCTAATCTTTACAATTTCAACAGCATTTTATACGTAAATAGGACACTTTCAGGCTAAATTAATTGAAAAAGTGCTTATCTTTACAATTTCAACAGCATTTTATACGTAAAATAGGACACTTTCAGGCTAAATTAATTGAAAAAGTGCTTATCTTTACAATTTCAACAGCATTTTATACGTAAAATAGGACACCTTCAGGCTAAATTAGATGAAAAAGTGCTAATCTTTACAATTTCAACAGCATTTTATACGTAAAATAGGACACTTTCAGGCTAAATTAATTGAAAAAGTGCTTATCTTTACAATTTCAACAGCATTTTATACGTAAAATAGGACACTTTCAGGCTAAATACATTGAAAAAGTGCTTATCTTTACAATTTCAACAGCATTTTATACGTAAAATAGGACACTTTCAGGCTAAATTAATTGAAAAAGTGCTTATCTTTACAATTTCAACAGCATTTTATACGTAAAATAGGACACTTTCAGGCTAAATTAATTGAAAAAGTGCTTATCTTTACAATTCAAACAGCATTTTATACGTAAAAATAGGACCACTTTCAGGCTAACATTAATGAAAAGTGCTTATCTTTACAATTTCAACAGCATTTTATACGTAAAATAGGACACTTTCAGGCTTAATTAATTGAAAAAGTGCTTATCTTTACAATTTCAACAGCATTTTATACGTAAAATAGGACACTTTCAGGCTAAGTTAATTGAAAAAGTGCTTATCTTTACAATTTCAACAGCATTTTATACGTAAAATAGGACACTTTCAGGCTAAATTAATTGAAAAAGTGCTTATCTTTACAATTTCAACAGCATTTTATACGTAAAATAGGACACTTTCAGGCTAAATTAATTGAAAACGTGCTTATCTTTACAATTTCAACAGCATTTTATACGTAAAATATGACACTTTCAGGCTGAATTAATTGAAAAAGTGCTTATTTTTACAATTTCAACAGCATTTTATACGTAAAATAGGACACTTTCAGGCTAAATTAATTGAAAAAGTGCTTATCTTTACAATTTCAACAGCATTTTATACGTAAAATAGGACACTTTCAGGCTAAATTAATTGAAAAAGTGCTTATCTTTACAATTTCAACAGCATTTATACGTAAAATAGGACACTTTCAGGCTAAATTAATTGAAAAAGTGCTTATCTTTACAATTTCAACAGGCATTTTATACGTTAAAATAGGACACTTTCAGGCTAAATTAATTGAAAAAGTGCTTATCTTTACAATTTCAACAGCATTTTATACGTAAAATAGGACACTTTCAGGCTAAATTAATTGAAAAAGTGCTTTATCTTTACAATTTCAACAGCATTTTTATACGTAAAATAGGACACTTTCAGGCTAATTAATTGAAAAAAGTGCTTATCTTTACAATTTCAACAGCATTTTATACGTAAAATAGGACACTTTCAGGCTAAATTAATGAAAAAGTGCTTATCTTTACAATTTCAACAGCATTTTATACGTAAAATAGGACACTTTCAGGCTAAATTAATTGAAAAAGTGCTTATCTTTACAATTTCATACAGGCATTTTATACGTAAATAGGACACTTTCAGGCTAAATTAATTGAAAAAGTGCTTACTCTTTACAATTTCAACAGCATTTTATACGTAAAATAGGACACTTTCAGGCTAAATTAATTGAAAAAGTGCTTATCTTTACAATTTCAACAGCATTTTATACGTAAAATAGGACACTTTCAGGCTAAATTAATTGAAAAAGTGCTTTTCTTTACAATTTCAACAGCATTTTATACGTAAAATAGGACACTTTCAGGCTAAATTAATTGAAAAAGTGCTTATCTTTACAATTTCAACAGGCATTTTATACGTAAAATAGGACACTTTCAGGCTAAATTAATTGAAAAAGTGCTTATCTTTACAATTTCAACAGCATTTTATACGTAAAATAGCGACACTTTCAGGCTTAATTAATTGAAAAAGTGGCTTATCTTTACAATTTTCACCAGCATTTTATACGTAAAATAGGACACTTTCAGGCTAAATTATATTGAAAAAGTGCTTATCTTTACAATTTCAACAGCATTTTATACGTAAAATAGGACACTTTCAGCTCTAAATTAATTGAAAAAGTGCTTATCTTTACAAATTTTCAACAGCATTTTATACGTAAAATAGGACACTTTCAGGCTAAATAATTGAAAAAGTGCTATCTTTACCAATTTCAACAGCATGTATACGTAAAATAGGACACTTTCAGGCTAAATTACATTGAAAAGTGCTTATCTTTACACTTTCAACAGCATTTTATATGTAAAATAGGACACTTCAGGCTAATTAATGAAAAGTGCTATCTTTACAATTTCAACAGCATTTTATACGTAAAATAGGACACTTTCAGGCTAAATTAATTGAAAAAGTGCTTATCTTTACCATTTCAACAGCAATTTTATACGTAAAATAGGACCACTTTCAGGCTAATTAATTGTAAAAAGTGCTTTCTTTACAATTTCAACAGCATTTTATACGTAAAATAGGACACTTCAGGCTAATTAATTGAAAAAAGTGCTTATCTTTACAATTTCAACAGCATTTTATACGTAAAATAGACACTTTCAGGCTAAATTAATTGAAAAGTGCTTATCTTTACAATTTCAACAGCGATTTTATACGTAAAATAGGACACTTTCAGGCTAAATTAATTGAAAAGTGCTTATCTTTACAATTTCAACAGCATTTTATTACGTAAAATAGGACACTTTCAGGGCTAAATTAATTGAAAAAGTGCTTATCTTTTACAATTTCAACAGCATTTTATACGTAAATAGGACACTTTCAGCTAATTAATTGAAAAAGTGCTTATTCTTTACAATTTCAACAGCATTTATACGTAAAATAGGACACTTTCAGGCTAAATTAATTGAAAAAAGTGCTTATCTTTACAATTTCAACAGCATTTTATACGTAAAATAGGACACTTTCAGGCTAAATTAATTGAAAAAGTGCTTATCTTTACAATTTCAACAGCATTTTATACGTAAAATAGGACACTTTCAGGCTAATTAATTGAAAAAGTGCTTATCTTACAATTTCAACAGCATTTTATACGTAAATAGGACACCTTTCAGGCTAAATTAATTGAAAAAGTGCTTATCTTTACAATTTCAACAGCATTTTATACGTAAATAGGACACTTTCAGGCTAAATTAATTGAAAAAGTGCTTATCTTTACAATTTCAACAGCATTTTATACGTAAAATAGGACACTTTCAGGCTAAATTAATTGAAAAAGTGCTTATCTTTACAATTTCAACAGCATTTTATACGTAAAATAGGACACTTTCAGGCTAAGTTAATTGAAAAAGTGCTAATCTTTACAATTTCAACAGCATTTTATACGTAAAATAGGACACTTCAGGCTAAATTAATGAAAAAAGTGCTAATCTTTACAATTCAACAGCATTTTATACGTAAAATAGGCACCTTTCAGGCTAAATTAATTGAAACGTGCTTATCTTTACAATTTCACAGCATTTTATACGTAAAATAGGACACTTTCAGGCTAAATAATTGAAAAAGTGCTTATCTTTACAATTTCAACAGCATTTTATACGTAAATAGGACACTTTCAGGCTAATTAATTGAAAAGTGCTTTATCTTTACAATTTCAACAGCATTTTATACGTAAAATAGGACACCTTTCAGGCTAATTTAATTGAAAAAGTGCTTATCTTTACAATTTCAACAGCATTTTATACGTAAAATAGGACACTTTCAGGCTAAATTAATTGAAAAAGTGCTTATCTTTACAATTTCAACAGCATTCTTATACGTAAAACTAGGACACTTTCAGGCTTAATTAATTGAAAAGTGCTTATCTTTACAATTTCATACAGCATTTTATACGTAAAATAGGACACTTTCAGGCTAAATTAATTGAAAAAAGTGCTTATCTTACAATTTCAACAGCATTTTATACGTAAAATAGGACACTTTCAGGCTAAATTAATTGAAAAAGTGCTATCTTTTACAATTTCAACAGCATTTTATTACGTAAATAGGACACTTTCAGGCTAATTAATTGAAAAAGTGCTTATCTTTACAATTTCAACAGCATTTTATACGTAAAATAGGACACTTTCAGGCTAAATTAATTGAAAAAGTGCTTATCTTTACAATTTCAACAGCATTTTATACGTAAAATAGGACACTTTCAGGCTAAATTAATTGAAAAAGTGCTTATCTTTACAATTTCAACAGCATTTTATACGTAAAATAGGACACTTTCAGGCTAAATTAATTGAAAAAGTGCTTATCTTTACAATTTCAACAGCATTTTATACGTAAAATAGGACACTTTCAGGCTAAATTAATTGAAAAAGTGCTTATCTTTACAATTTCAACAGCATTTTATACGTAAAATAGGACACTTTCAGGCTAAATTAATTGAAAAAGTGCTTATCTTTACAATTTCAACAGCATTTTATACGTAAAATAGGACACTTTCAGGCTAAATTAATTGAAAAAGTGCTTATCTTTACAATTTCAACAGCATTTTATACGTAAAATAGGACACTTTCAGGCTAAATTAATTGAAAAAGTGCTTATCTTTACAATTTCAACAGCATTTTATACGTAAAATAGGACACTTTCAGGCTAAATTAATTGAAAAAGTGCTTATCTTTACAATTTCAACAGCATTTTATTGAAAAAGTGCTTATCTTTACAATTTCAACAGCATTTAATACGTAAAATAGGACACTTTCAGGCTAAATTAATTGAAAAAGTGCTTATCTTTACAATTTCAACAGCATTTTATACGTAAAATAGGACACTTTCAGGCTAAATTAATTGAAAAAGTGCTTATCTTTACAATTTCAACAGCATTTTATACGTAAAATAGGACCCTTTCAGGCTAAATTAATTGAAAAAGTGCTTATCTTTACAATTTCAACAGCATTTTATACGTAAAATAGGACACTTTCAGGCTAAATTAATTGAAAAGTGCTGATCTTTACAATTTCAACAGCATTTTATACGTAAAATAGGGACACTTTCAGGCTTAATTAATTTGAAAAAGTGCTTATCTTTACAATTTCAACAGCCATTTTATACGTAAAATAGGACACTTTCAGGCTAAATTAATTGAAAAAGTGCTATCTTTCACAATTTCAACAGCATTTTATTACGTAAAATAGGACACTTCAGGCTAAATTAATTGAAAAAGTGCTTATCTTTACAATTTCAATCAGCATTTTATACGTAAAATAGGACACTTTCAGGCTAAATTAATTGAAAAAGTGCTTATCTTTACAATTTCAACAGCATTTTATACGTAAAATAGGACACTTTCAGGCTAAATTAATTGAAAAATTGCTTATCTTTACAATTTCAACAGCATTTTATACGTAAAATAGGACACTTTCAGGCTAAGTTAATTGAAAAAGTGCTTATCTTTACAATTTCACAGCATTTTATACGTAAAATAGGACACTTCAGGCTAAATTAATTGAAAAAGTGCTTATCTTTACCAATTTCAACAGCATTTTATTACGTAAAATAGGACACTTTCAGGCTAAATTAATTGAAAAAGTGCTTATCTTTACAATTTCAACAGCATTTTATACGTAAAATAGGACACTTTCAGGCTAAATTAATTGAAAAAGTGCTTATCTTTACAATTTCAACAGCATTTTATACGTAAAATAGGACACTTTCAGGCTAAATTAATTGAAAAAGTGCTTATCTTTACAATTTCAACAGCATTTTATACGTAAAATAGGACACTTTCAGGCTAAATTAATTGAAAAAGTGCTTATCTTTACAATTTCAACAGCATTTTATACGTAAAATAGGACACTTTCAGGCTAAATTAATTGAAAAAGTGCTTATCTTTACAATTTCAACAGCATTTTATACGTAAAATAGGACACTTTCAGGCTAAATTAATTGAAAAAGTGCTTATCTTTACAATTTCAACAGCATTTTATACGTAAAATAGGACACTTTCAGGCTAAATTAATTGAAAAAGTGCTTATCTTTACAATTTCAACAGCATTTTATACGTAAAATAGGACACTTTCAGGCTAAATTAATTGAAAAAGTGCTTATCTTTTACAATTTCAACAGCATTTTTATACGTAAATAGGACACTTTCAGGCTTAAATTAATGAAAAAGTGCTTATCTTTACAATTTCAACAGCATTTTATACGTAAAATAGGACACTTTCAGGCTAAATTAATTGAAAAAGTGCTTATCTTTACAATTTCAACAGCATTTTATACGTAAAATAGGACACTTTCAGGCTTAATTAATTGAAAAAGTGCTTATCTTTACAATTTCAACAGCATTTTATACGTAAAATAGGACACTTTCAGGCTAAATTAATTGAAAAAGTGCTTATCTTTACAATTTTCAACAGCATTTTATACGATAATAAGGACACTTTCAGGCTAATTAATTGAAAAAGTGCTTATCTTTACAATTTCAACAGCATTTTATACGTAAATTAGGACACTTTCAGGCTAAATTAATTGAAAAAGTGCTTATCTTTACAATTTCAACAGCATTTTATACGTAAAATAGGACACTTTCAGGCTAAATTAATTGAAAAAGTGCTATCTTTACAATTTCAACAGCATTTTATACGTAAAATAGGACACTTTCAGGCTAAATTAATTGAAAAAGTGCTTATCTTTACAATTTCAACAGCATTTTATACGTAAAATAGGACACTTTCAGGCTAAATAATTGAAAAAGTGCTTATCTTTACAATTTCAACAGCATTTTATACGTAAAATAGGACACTTTCAGGCTAATTAATTGAAAACAGTGCTTATCTTTACAATTTCAACAGCATTTTATACGTAAAATAGGACACTTTCAGGCTAAATTAATTGAACAAGTGCTTATCTTCTACAATTTCAACAGCATTTTATACGTAAAATAGGACACTTTCAGGCTAAATAATTGAAAAAAGTGCTTATCTTTACAATTTCAACAGCATTTTATACGTAAAATAGGACACTTTCAGGCTAAATAATTGAAAAAGTGCTTATCTTTACAATTTCAACAGCATTTATACGTAAAATAGGACACTTTCAGGCTAATTAATTGAAAAAGTGCTTATCTTTACAATTTCAACAGCATTTTATACGTAAAATAGGACACTTTCAGGCTAAATTAATTGAAAAAGTGCTTATCTTTCCAATTTCAACAGCATTTTATACGTAAATAGGGACACTTTCAGGCTAAATTAATTGAAAAGGCTTATCTTTACAATTTCAACAGCATTTTATACGTAAAATAGGACACTTCAGGCTAATTAATTGAAAAAGTGCTTATCTTTACAATTTCAACAGCATTTTATACGTAAAATAGGACACTTTCAGGCTAAATTAATTGAAAAAGTGCTTATCTTTACAATTTCAACAGCATTTTATACGTAAAATAGGACACTTTCAGGCTTAATTAATTGAAAAAGTGCTTATCTTACAATTTCAACAGCATTTTATACGTAAAATAGGACACTTTCAGGCTAACATTAATTGAAAAATGCTTATCTTTACAATTTCAACAGCATTTTTATACGTAAAATAGGACACTTTCAGGCTAAATTAATTGAAAAAGTGCTTATCTTTACAATTTCAACAGCATTTTATACGTAAAATAGGACACTTTCAGGCTAAATTAGATGAAAAAGTGCTAATCTTTACAATTTCAACAGCATTTTATACGTAAAATAGGACACTTTCAGGCTAAATTAATTGAAAAAGTGCTTATCTTTACAATTTCAACAGCATTTTATACGTAAAATAGGACACTTTCAGGCTAAATTAATTGAAAAAGTGCTTATCTTTACAATTTCAACAGCATTTTATACGTAAAATAGGACACCTTCAGGCTAAATTAGATGAAAAAGTGCTAATCTTTACAATTTCAACAGCATTTTATACGTAAAATAGGACACTTTCAGGCTAAATTAATTGAAAAAGTGCTTATCTTTACAATTTCAACAGCATTTTATACGTAAAATAGGACACTTTCAGGCTAAATTAATTGAAAAAGTGCTTATCTTTACAATTTCAACAGCATTTTATACGTAAAATAGGACACTTTCAGGCTAAATTAATTGAAAAAGTGCTTATCTTTACAATTTCAACAGCATTTTATACGTAAAATAGGACACTTTCAGGCTAAATTAATTGAAAAAGTGCTTATCTTTACAATTTCAACAGCATTTTATACGTAAAATAGGACACTTTCAGGCTAAATTAATTGAAAAAGTGCTTATCTTTACAATTTCAACAGCATTTTATACGTAAAATAGGACACTTTCAGGCTAAATTAATTGAAAAAGTGCTTATCTTTACAATTTCAACAGCATTTTATACGTAAAATAGGACACTTTCAGGCTAAATTAATTGAAAAAGTGCTTATCTTTACAATTTCAACAGCATTTTATACGTAAAATAGGACACTTTCAGGCTAAATTAATTGAAAAAGTGCTTATCTTTACAATTTCAACAGCATTTTATACGTAAAATAGGACACTTTCAGGCTAAATTAATTGAAAAAGTGCTTATCTTTACAATTTCAACAGCATTTTATACGTAAAATAGGACACTTTCAGGCTAAATTAGATGAAAAAGTGCTAATCTTTACAATTTCAACAGCATTTTATACGTAAAATAGGACACTTTCAGGCTAAATTAATTGAAAAAGTGCTTATCTTTACAATTTCAACAGCATTTTATACGTAAAATAGGACACTTTCAGGCTAAATACATTGAAAAAGTGCTAATCTTAACAATTTCAACAGCATTATTTACGTAAAAGAGGACACTTTCAGGCTAAATACATTGAAAAAGTGCTTTTCTTTACAATTTCAACAGCATTTTATACGTAAAATAGGACACTTTCAGGCTAAATTAATTGAAAAAGTGCTTATCTTTACAATTTCAACAGCATTTTATACGTAAAATAGGACACTTTCAGGCTAAATTAATTGAAAAAGTGCTTATCTTTACAATTTCAACAGCATTTTATACGTAAAATAGGACACTTTCAGGCTAAATTAATTGAAAAAGTGCTTATCTTTACAATTTCAACAGCATTTTATACGTAAAATAGGACACTTTCAGGCTAAATACATTGAAAAAGTGCTTATCTTTACAATTTCAACAGCATTTTATACGTAAAATAGGACACTTTCAGGCTAAATTAATTGAAAAAGTGCTTATCTTTACAATTTCAACAGCATTTTATACGTAAAATAGGACACTTTCAGGCTAAATTAATTGAAAAAGTGCTTATCTTTACAATTTCTACAGCATTTTATACGTAAAATAGGACACTTTCAGGCTAATTAATGAAAAAGTGCTTATCTTTACAATTTCAACAGCATTTTATACGTAAAATAGGACACTTTCAGGCTAAATTAATTGAAAAAGTGCTTATCTTTACAATTTCAACAGCATTTTATACGTAAAATAGGACACTTTCAGGCTAAATACATTGAAAAAGTGCTAATCTTAACAATTTCAACAGCATTTTATACGTAAAATAGGACACTTTCAGGCTAAATTAATTGAAAAAGTGCTTATCTTTACAATTTCAACAGCATTTTATACGTAAAATAGGACACTTTCAGGCTAAATTAATTGAAAAAGTGCTTATCTTTACAATTTCAACAGCATTTTATACGTAAAATAGGACACTTTCAGGCTAAATTAATTGAAAAAGTGCTTATCTTTACAATTTCAACAGCATTTTATACGTAAAATAGGACACTTTCAGGCTAAATTAATTGAAAAAGTGCTTATCTTTACAATTTCAACAGCATTTTATACGTAAAATAGGACACTTTCAGGCTAAATTAATTGAAAAAGTGCTTATCTTTACAATTTCAACAGCATTTTATACGTAAAATAGGACACTTTCAGGCTAAATTAATTGAAAAAGTGCTTATCTTTACAATTTCAACAGCATTTTATACGTAAAAT
This sequence comes from Anopheles stephensi, assembly GCF_013141755.1. Classification (NCBI taxonomy): domain Eukaryota; kingdom Metazoa; phylum Arthropoda; class Insecta; order Diptera; family Culicidae; genus Anopheles; species Anopheles stephensi. Next base: position 55,062 of record NW_023405394.1, on the reverse strand, counting down.
AGGACACTTTCAGGCTAAATTAATTGAAAAAGTGCTTATCTTACAATTCTACAGCCTTTTTATACGTAAAATAGGACACCTCAGGCTAATTAGATGAAAAAAAAGTGCTAATCTTTACAATTTCAACAGCATTTTATACGTAAAATAGGACACTTTCAGGCTAAATTAATTTGAAAAAGGCTTCTCTTCCAATTTCACAGCATTTTATACGTAAAATAGGACACTTTCAGGCTAAATTAATTGAAAAAAGTGCTTATCTTTACAATTTCAACAGATTTTATACGTAAAATAGGACACTTTCAGGCTATAATTAATTGAAAAAGTGCTTACTCTTCACAATTCAACAGCATTTTATACGTAAAATAGGACCACTTTCAGGCTAAATTAATGAAAAAGTGCTTAATCTTACAATTTCAACAGCATTTTATACGTAAAATAGGGACACCTTTTCAGGCTAAATTAATGAAAAAGTGCTTATCTTTACAATTGCAACAGCATTTTATACGTAAAATAGGACACCTTTCAGGCTAAATTATTGAAAAGTGCTTATCTTTACAATTTCAACAGCATTTTATACGTAAAATAGGACACTTTCAGGCTTAATTAATTGAAAAAGTGCCTTATCGTTTACACTTTCAACAGCATTTTATACGTAAAATAGGACACTTTCAGGCTAAATTAATTGAAAAAGTGCTTATCTTTACAATTTCACCAGCATTTTATACGTAAAATAGGACACTTTCAGGCTAAATTAATTGAAAAAGTGCTTATCTTTACAATTTCAACAGCATTTTATACGTAAAATAGGACACTTTCAGGCTAATTAATTGAAAAAGTGCTTATCTTTACAATTTCAACAGATTTTATACGGTAAAATAGGACACTTTCAGGCTAAGTTAATTGAAAAAGTGCTATCTTTACAATTTCAACAGCATTTTATACGTAAAATAGGACACTTCAGGCTAAATTAATTGAAAAAGTGCTTATCTTTACAATTTTCAACAGCATTTTATTTACGTAAAATAGGACACTTTCAGGCTAAATTAATTGAAAAAGTGCTTATCTTTACAATTTCAACAGCATTTTATACGTAAAATAGGACACTTTCAGGCTAAATTAATTGAAAAAGTGCTTATCTTTACAATTTCAACAGCATTTTATACGTAAAATAGGACACTTTCAGGCTAAATACATTGAAAAAGTGCTTATCTTTACAATTTCAACAGCATTTTATACGTAAAATAGGACACTTTCAGGCTAAATTAATTGAAAAAGTGCTTATCTTTACAATTTCAACAGCATTTTATACGTAAAATAGGACACTTTCAGGCTAAATTAATTGAAAAAGTGCTATCTTTACAATTTCAACAGCATTTTATACGTAAAATAGGACACTTTCAGGCTAAATTAATTGAAAAAGTGCTTATCTTTACAATTTCAACAGCATTTTATACGTAAAATAGGACACTTTCAGGCTAAATTAATTGAAAAAGTGCTTATCTTTACAATTTCAACAGCATTTTATACGTAAAATAGGACACTTTCAGGCTAAATTAGATGAAAAAGTGCTTATCTTTACAATTTCAACAGCATTTTATACGTAAAAATAGGACACTTTCAGCTAAATTAATTGAAAAAGTGCTTATCTTTACAATTTCAACAGCATTTTATACGTAAAATAGGACACTTTCAGGCTAAATTAATTGAAAAAGTGCTTATCTTTACAATTTCAACAGCATTTTATACGTAAAATAGGACACTTTCAGGCTAAATTAATTGAAAAGTGCTTATCTTTACAATTTCAACAGCATTTTATACGTAAAATAGGACACTTTCAGGCTAATTAATTGAAAAAGTGCTTATCTTTACAATTTCAACAGCATTTATACGTAAAATAGGAACTTCAGGCTAAATTAATTGCAAAAGTGCTTATCTTACAATTTCCAGCATTTTAACGTAAAATAGGACACTTTCAGGCTACATTATTGAAAAAGGCTTATCTTTACAATTTCAACAGCATTTTATACGTAAAATAGGAGCACCACCAGGCCTCATTAATGAAAAAGTGCTTATCTTTACAATTTCAACAGCATTTTATTAAAATAGGACACTTTCAGGCTAAATTAATTGAAAAAGTGCATCTTTACAATTTCAACAGCATTTCCACCAAAAAAATGGACACTTTCAGGCTAAATTAATTGAAAAGTGCTTATCTTCCAAATTCAACAGCATTTTAGACGTAAAATAGAGACACTTTCAGGCTAAATTAATTGAAAATAAGTGCATTATCTTTACAATGCAATCAGCACAAACATACGAAAATAGGACACTTTCAGGCTAAATTAATTGAAAATGTGCTTATCTTTACAATTTTCAACAGCATTTTATACGTAAAAAGGACAACTTCAGAGCTAAATTAATTGAAGAAGCAGAGCTGAATCTTTAGAATAAACTCAGCGTTGCCTTACTTCTTATTCTATGGTAACACTTTCAGAACCACTCAAAATGTTAATTGATACTGGATCTAATAAAAATTACATACATCCAAAATATGCGTAAAATTTCACACAAGGCTAATTAATTGTATCAGTGCTTATCTTTACAATTTACAGCTTTTTACGTAAAATAGGACACTTTCAGGCTAAATTAATGAAAAAATTTTATCTTTAGAAAATTTAAAATCGTTTGATGCCAAAATTGGACACGATTCACTAAAGGAAATTAAAGCAGTAATTGACACAGCCAATGAAATATTAATCATTGATGGCACACATGTCATTCCATTACAACAATACCAACTACAGGAAGTAAATAAAATAAACATTCGTGATAATCATCTGAACCAAAACGAAAAAAGAAAGCTACATGACCTATTACAGGAATATCAAGATCTTTTCCAACCACCAGATTTGAAACTACCTTGTACATCGCGAGTAAAAGCTACAATAAGAACAAAAGATGAATCACCAGTTTATAGTAAAACGTATCCCTATCCCCAAGCACTTAAAGGTGAAGTTAACAAGCAAATTGAAAGACTCCTAAATGATGGAATCATCAGACCTTCGAAATCCCCATACAATGCACCAGTGTGGATTGTTCCAAAAAACTGGATGCTGCCAATGAAAAAAAATATAGACTTGTCGTAGACTACAGAAAATTGAACACTCAAACAATAAGCGATAAATATCCTATTCCGGATCCATCTACTGTTTTAGCCAATCTAGGTTCAAATAAATATTTCACAACTCTTGACTTAGCGTCAGGATTTCATCAAGTACCTATGTCGGAAAATGATATCGAAAAAACTGCATTTTCAATAAACAACGGAAAATATGAATTCGTACGCATGCCATTTGGTTTAAAAAATGCCCCTTCAATATTCCAACGCGTCATGGACGACACTTTAAGGGAACACATCGGAAAAATTTGTCACATATACATCGATGACATAATCATTTTTAGCAAAACAGTTGAAGAACATCTGCAAAATTTAAGAATTGTTCTAGAAACTCTGAGAGCCGCTAATTTCAAATACAACCGGATAAATCTGAATTTCTAAAGACAGAAGTTGAATTCCTCGGATTCATAGTCTCAAGTGAAGGACTTAAACCAAATATAAAAAAGATTGAAGCCATAAAAAAATTCCCAGAACCACAAAACCTTAAAGAACTAAGAAGATTCTTAGGAATGTCAGGTTACTACCGCAGGTTTATTAAAAACTATGCACAACTGGCAAAACCCATCACAAAACTCCTAAGAGGGGAGGATGGCCATCGCCAAATTTCCAAACACGAATCAAAAAATTTCCCTATTAAATTTGATCAAACCGCAAAAAACGCATTTCAAACCCTTAAAGACATAATATCTTCTAATGATGTTTTAGCTTTTCCAGATTTCCAGAAGCCATTCGAACTAACAACAGACGCATCGGAAAAAGCACTAGGAGCTGTGCTTTCACAAAAATGTCACGACGGTGATAGACCGATAACCTTCATTTCTCGTACTCTTTCCAAAACAGAGGAAAATTATGCAACCAACGAAAAGGAAATGCTTGCCATCGTTTGGGCACTACAAACATTGAGAAATTTCATATACGGAGCTAAAATTAATATTCATACAGATCATCAACCATTAACATTTGCTTTATCTCCGCAGAACAACAACGCAAAACTGAAAAGATGGAAATCTTTCATGGAGGAACACGATTACCAATTATTCTACAAACCCGGAAGATCAAACGTTGTAGCAGATGCACTTTCCCGTATACAACTAAACTCATTAACGCCAACTCAGCACTCAGCTGACGAAGACGATCATTCTTATATACCTTCAACAGAAGCACCAATTAATGTATTCCACAACCAACTAGTATTTAAAATTGGAACTAATTCTTCATACCAATTAATTACCCCTTTCCCAAAATTCAGAAGACATATTTTTATTGAACCAACATTTACTTCTGATTTTATCAAGGATAAATTCAAAAAATTAATCAATCCAAATGTAATTAATGGAATTCACACAGATGAACAAACAATGGGAATTATCCAAGAAGTTTATAAAACTCTCTACAATCCAAAAACAATCAAAGCTAGATTTTCCCAAAGACAAGTACAAGACCTATGCGATGAAGAAACACAAATTGAAGAAATCAAGAATATTCATAATTTTGCTCACAGAAATGCTAAGGAAAACTCATTGCAATTTATAAAAAAATTCTACTTTCCCGGAATGAGAAAAAGTATTCAAAACATTGTAAAAATTGTGAGATATGTAAAACAGAAAAATACGAGAGAAAACCCCAAGAATTTATACCAGTAAAAACACCAATACCGACATATCCTGGAGAAATTATCCATATTGACATATTTGCTTATAACGCAAACTTTTTATTTATCTCATCGATAGATAAATTTTCAAAATACGTTAAAATACGACCGATAAAATCGAAATCAATCGCTGATATAAAGGAAGTTTTACTACAACTCCTGTATGACTGGGACTTACCAGCTCAAATTGTAATAGACAACGAATGTACGTTTGTCTCAAACGTTATCGAACAATCAATACTAAACCTAGGAACAAAAATATTTAAAACTCCAGTTAATCGTTCCCCATGCAGCAATTCAACACGACCTAAATTCACCATTCCCTCTTTTGCAGCGTTTGGAGGGGTGGTTGGTTCATGTTTGCATCCCAAGGTCAATCGGATTGACATTTCAAAATGGCGACCAAAAAATCTGTCATGGCGTACAAATGACGTTCAATGTTGAACGTACCTTGCGTTTTATACTGCCGAAAAAAAAAATATCGATGCAGAAAAATATTTGTCTCGCTCTTGTTGCAGATGAAAGGTATTGGTACAGTTTCCTGGTGTCCTTTTCTTTCGTACCACAGAGTGATACCGAAGTTCTAGAGTATCACAGACTGGCAGTAGCCTATCGGAGAACGTCGTTGGTAGCGGTGTGTTGGTAGCGGGAAATCCTGAAACTTTTATGTTAGAGGTTATTTGCAACAAGAATATAACTCTTACCTTCTGCGTGACGGTGCAGTTTACAAATCCAACGCCTATTCGGTGTACTGCCGGTGCCAGTGTGACTTACGAATAAGAACCAGAGCTCGTTCAAAACTATTTGCAGATTTGGCACAATTCATCAGAGCTGCGCAGTGTATCATGGGTGCTGGCCGGCGTTTTCAGATCAAAAACGAGTGCATGCGTGGGTGGCTTACATTTAGCCAGTATTTGCGAGCGGTAATGTCACTATGTCTGTTCTCTCATATTTTGAATATGCTTGCTAAATGATTTGTACGTTTTAGGTATGGCAGATAAAAACAACAATATGCAAAAGAGCCTACAATGCTCTAGCAGCGGAAATCCGTCCACAACAAATAGCCGATCATCATTTCCACCACCAATTATTCCAAGTTCAGCAAACAATAGATTAGGTGCTTCCATAACTATTTTTGAAAATAGATTACTAGTGCCAGCCCGTTCCAATCCCACACCACCATCTCCATTTGTTACTGCTGAATGCTCATTCACATCCATTAATCGTCCTGTTGTAAAGTATGCTTCCACTAAAGAAAACAAACATGGTCTTCCGTACCGCCCCCCAGCCTCCCAAAAACCAATCATTCCACCCAAACCAACCGTACCATCCAAACCATCCATTCCTTCCAAACCAGCCATACCGCCTAAACCAACCGTACCATCCAAACCATCCATTCCATCTAAACCAGCCATTCCGCCTAAACCAACCGTACCATCCAAACCTCCAAGTTCCACTGAATCTAATTTTGGGCTGGCAGATTTGTAAGACTCATGTCCATCGTATTCCGGCCTCTCCCAATTGGACAAAATAGAAAGGAAGGTTGATTTAGGATTGAACATGGTGGAAAAAACGGCAGCATATATTAAACTTGTTTTAATCAGGTGTATGCAAATGGACCCACAGTACCAAGAAATTTTGCATTAGATAAAGTTAACACGGAGGAAGCTCTCAACAAGTTGAATAGTGACCTTCAGGAAGGAAATTACATGGCAGAATTGGTGAACGACATGACGCACATGTTGAAAAATATTAGCGATTTTAACAAAAGATTAAGCATTTTGATGGATCATGTTTTTGAGAAGGATTTTTTAAAAAAATGTAGCTGGACTGGGAGAGGATTAAATTGTTCAAAAATTTCAGTAAGCAAATATTCTGCAATTTTGAAGTTATTTAAAATAGTCGGGGAAACGAAGTTTCCAAACTTGTGGACGATCAAGTTGAATATTTTTTTATTAAAAAACTTTATAATATTAAGCCAGTTGGACAATTAACGGTTAAGAAACGACGAGTATCGGACTCTGAAGGAGAATAAAATAAATTAAGTTAGTTAAGTTATTTAGGTTAAGTAGGTTAAGTTAGATTATAAATGAATTAGTCTATATCATAAGAACTAGTTATACATTTTCTGAACTTTTTTTTTCGAATATACGTTAAAATATGTACATAAATATAAAATATAGAATATGCAATATGTATATTATACAGCAGATAAAATTTTGTTTTGTTTATTACATTAAAGTGTGCAGAGGTGCACTGAAATAAAATGAACTATCATCGGCAGAAATTGCTACAAGCTTAATTGTAACATAACTTAATTCTACCTGTACTATTTCCTGAGAAATGTCTTCTAGTTTTCCTTGGAAATTATAAACTGTTTCAGAAGCAATCGGATAACTGAACGCAGCTTGTTTCCTCAATAATTGCTGTCCTTCTATAACGTATGATCCTGATACTTGCTTAACGCTACTGTACCTTATAATTTCATTTTCTTTTGTTAGGAACCAGCCATTTCTATTCCCTTTTCTTAACATAAATTTTGATGTAATATTAAAGATAACCTCAACTTTCTTATGTTTTACTATTGGATATGAAATATTTGTCTTATTATGCTTATTTTCTAGTTCCCAAAGCTCTGTTAGCCTATTTACTACTTGAGCTAACGTCCTATGACCTGTCCGTACTAATGATTTTATAAATTGTAATCTGTTCTCAAAAGGGTACGAAGAGATTGTAGGGAGGGGTCCAATTTCGCGTACATCTTCAGCGATATGTAAAATATTGTGTATGTTGCTAGTGATATACGATTTATGATAATGCAAACTAAATTCTGCGACAAACTTTTCTAAAAGTGTTTCTGCATAATCCCAAAGACTTTTAAAATGGCAACTAGATAATAAAGTAATAGCTACGTAAAACAGCTTAAAATGATGATAGGCATCATCATGAATTCTTCCTTTCAGTAATGGTATGCTAATATGATTTAAGAAAGTGCGAAATTCAGACCCCTTCCAAAATTTTACATATTTAAGCGATCTCATAGCCCTATTAATTTCTACTGGCAAACGAATTTTTAATAAAATGGTCGAAACCTCTTCTTGTTCTTCTAACGTCCACTTGGGAAACGAAGACAAAGTTCCTCCTGCATGACCTACCACGAATAACTTCATGAATCCGGAATGTAGTAGGTGGAGGTCGTCCGATACAGGTATGTGCTTAATAATGTCTAAACCTGTAATATCCGCTATAGGTGTAGGTCGCCTTTGATGCCCAATAGCGTATTGCCCGCTTCTAAACTCTGCATCGGTCCTTTTAGCTGCTACGCCTTCAAAAATCATTCTGCGAGTACGTTTGTCATGTCGACCCACAATTTTACACTTAATACAGCCATTTGCAGCGTTGAAATAGGCCACTCCTGAAAAAGAGACAAGTTATTAATACTGCCTTAATTTTTTTTATTGTATTGAATTTGCTTACCTTTAATAAACGCTCGAGCAGGAGTATCAGCTATGATGGCTCTGAGGCTTATGGTAATCTTTTCGCTGTGGATGATGATTCCGGTTTCCAGAATGTTATTTAAATCGCTCACTAGAGGACGCAAATAATCTTCTACGTTGTCTGGTTTCGACGAGCCACAGAAAATACCTAACACCATTATAGGCTCCTCCGGTAGCTCGTGAAGCTGCATCATAATGGGCCATAATTGTGTCGGTCCTATGATGAAGCAGTTACCCATCTACGAAAAAGTTTACTGAAATTTTATCCACGGGAAGCTTTCCGGTTCTGAGAAGAAAGATAGTAAATATCATAATTAATACACGAATGTAAGTTTGGGTGAATACAATGGTCATGAAGATATATTACCTGAAATGGTATTGCAGAGTGGTTTGAATCCCCTGATACCATTACTGTCCACCTGCCACCGAAGCAATTTGTTTGCCAACGCCAACGGGAGTCTTCAAGAAAGTCCGGCATCTTTAGGAACATAATATTCCGTAGTTTCCTGAACTATCTCCTATAAATCGTTCAATGCAGCATGTGTGATTCGATGAGATAGTGCCCACAATTGTAATTTTTTGGAAAACGTGTTGTTCCGGTTGGCTTCATCATCATCTTTGAACACATGCTGCTCAGCATCATCTTCCTCTTCATCTTCTTCATCCGTAAACGATATCCATTCCTCTTCGTACTCTGCACTCTCAGCCATGCCAGTATCAAGCTCATGCACATATATCTCTTCATACATATCCTCATCGGTGATATGAAGTTCAGTATCTGAAATAAAGAAGAAACATACACGGTAATTAATTACACTGCACCACCGGGTTTGGTTAATTTTTACAAAGCACCAAGCGCTACGGTTCTGCCCGGTTCTATCGTATGAAAGAGTGCAACTGCTCGGCCGGTACCGAAACTTTCACTGTATCAAAATCAGCGGAAAGCCACTGGATCTCCACAGTTGCAGGACCGATCCGTACATTAAACAGCACAAGCAGCAACAGTTAACAGACCCGACCATTCATTCCAACACTGTAACACGATATTCGTAATATGTTTTTAATATTCCTGCTTCTATTTTCACACTATTCACTTGAATACACAGCCAGAACACAAAAAACTTACCTGTTGTAGCTTGGCTTGGGTTGGGTTGTAGCGTACTCGGTTCTGGTTGATTTTCAGCATTCAATTCTCTTTCGCACTGCTCCCTGAAGGACTTTCCCAGCCTTCTCAACAGTCCACTTTTCTTCGCTCGCTTCACGTTCTCCATTTTCAATTAATTTCCGCTCAAAATACTTTAATTGAAATGAAAAACAGAACACAGAGAATGGCTTCTTCTGCACTAGATAACGCCGGGTAGACAATTCTGTATGTCATTCGTCTGTTTTGATTGTCCCTCGTTCTTTCTTATATGCGCTCTCTATCTTTCTATATGCCAGTCACCCAGTGCAATTCACCACTGCTCTTCACCTCGTTGTTTCTGTTCTCTTTCCACCCCTTTGCCCACAAGATAGCTGTCAAATGCTGCTTGGGTCAGAAACGAATGGACAAATAGAACGTTGCCATTCAACAATTAGAGAAATTGCTAGATGCACAAAAAAACTCAATCCAGAGATGAGCATTATAACATTAGTACAACAAGCTGTTTATAAGTATAATCACAGCATACATTCATTCATAAAGGATACACCACGAAATGTGTATGTAGGAGAAATATCAAACGATCCGCTAGAGAGATCAAGAATAAGAGAAAATCAAATGAAAGAATACTACAGATATTCAAAAAGAATGAAGAAAAAATCAAAGATGAAAAATATAAGGGTTACGTAGAAAACGAATATGCATTCGAAAAGAAAAAGACGAATAACAAACGCGAAAGTCGTTTTAACGCAGTAAAAGTAAAGGAGAATCATCCAACATATAATTACGTGTGTGTAACCCTGCACTGCTACAACGCACACCACATGGATTGCTGTTGTCCTTCGTCTCATTCGAGCCTTAGCATTGGAATAAAGAGGATCTAAATCGCACTCCGCTTGACTCACAATTGGCGCAGCCGGTAGTAGTTAGAATAGTTAGAAAAAAAAACAGTGCTAGTGAGTTATCAATAAAGCTTGCATAGTGTGTCCGGACTTGTACCCACTACTAGATAGAGGTACATTTTCATCTCCGTGTGACATTTACAACACGGGTGATTTGTGACAACGCCGTTTCGAACTTTCCAGCTACTAAGAACCAGCTTCATTCCTCGCTTACAACAGCAGAGATTTGAGGTTAGGATTCTCGCGTACATACACGCTGCACAGGTAAGCAAACTTTCGGTTTTTGTTCTCTTGGTGTTACGCACACATATCCGTGTATAGTAGCAGAGGAAAAAAACATTTGCTTCGTGCCTCGTGGTAGATACTGTCAAACAGATCTATCCGAGTTCATAATTAGGTTGCTCTAGAGGCGCTTAATTTTGGAAAGAGAAACGTACTATTAGATAGACGTTACTCTAAATAGTTTTATGTGGAGGAATCCGAAAGAAATAGCATCTGATTCGGAACAAGAATCTGAATCCACAGCATCTAGCGATCTTACGCATATTCCCATACGCTGTGAAGTCCCGTTACAAGATTTGCACATTCACACAATGGAACCTAGTATTAGTAACCAGGGCAATGGTGAAAATAGTATGCGTGACGCAGTCCTTGAAAATTTGCAAACGCAAATTTTACATCTATCATCAACACTACAACATCTAGTTGACACACAACAGCAAGACAATTCGGCTAGTGTGATGCAAAACCGGTTTGACCAAGCGCAAACCCTAGAGGCATTTTATCGTATTCTGATCCGATAAAAATAATTCCTCATATTGACGGAAACAAAAAACAATTATTTTCATGGATACAGACAGCAGAAAATGCTCTGAACTTATTTAAAAATAGAATTGATCCGCTCTTGTATGAAGTTTACGTGGATGCAGTAAAAACTAAAATAATAGGAAAGGCAAGAGATATTCTTAGCTCGGAGGGCAATCCCACAAATTTTGAGGAAATAAAAAATGTTCTAACCAAAGCGCTAGGTGATCGTAAAGATCTTTCTTTTTATATGAGTAGACTTTGGCTGAATAAGATGGGTAGTAGAAGCATCACTGAGTACTACACTCATACTAAAGAACTTATACAGAAGGTTAAAGTAATTGCCAAACAAAACGAAAAGTATAAACTCAGTTGGGAAGCCATCGATGCGTTTATTAACGAAACCAGCCTAGCAGCGTTCGTCACTGGTTTAAACGAACAATATTACGGGTACGTCCAGGCAGCCCAGCTTCTTGATTTGGAGAGCACTTATGCTTTTCTTTGTAAATTTGAATCTTTCCCTCCCGTAAACAAGTATAACCATCGCCAACATAACGAATATAATAACAACGGAAATACAAACAGAATGCAGAACAGTTATAAAAAACAAGAGAAAGGACCATACAATTCCGAAAATCCGCATTCATCCAAAACATTTCCTAATTCTCAAACACCAAGTGCAATGGATGCGGAAACAACTAAAACGAGATTAACAGTGAACAGGAATGAGTTTAATAACAATGAAGCATTTCATTACCAACAACACGATGAGGACGAGAATCAAACATTTTTGGTAAATTTTTGGGAGGCAACTACAACACATCCTCCAAATTAGATTATCTTCCTTACATTGTGTGTGTGAATAGCATATCCAAAAAGAGTTGAAATTGTTGATCGATACAGGTTCAAACAAAAATCTGATAAAAAAAGGAATCATTCCATCCGTTGAATTGTGCGAAGCAACAACAATAAAAAATATTGGGGGTGATTATTGTATCAACACAAAAGGGACAATTAATTTGCTAGGACATGGGTTACCAAGCCAAATGTACTACGAAATAAATTTTCACAATTTTTTTGATGGTATCTTAGGTTCAGAGTATTTGGCAAAGAATTGTGCAGTTATAGATTATGGTACGGAAACACTCACAATTAATGCAGTTTCACTCCCTTTTAGGAAATACTTTCCAACACAAAAAATGTTTCATCATACAATTACTATAAACACGTTAACAAATGGCGATTGGTTTGTACCAAGCTACCAAACACTTTGTAAAAACGCTATAATTCAACCAGGACTGTACCATGCAAAAGACTACCAATCAACTGTACTTATCATTAGCCCTTGTAGTACATTGTCACTGAACGAGAAGGTATTCGGTGTAACTG
>NW_023405394.1:27500-35000 GCF_013141755.1 Anopheles stephensi | reverse complement strand
TCAACTTCTGCTATTCCTCGATGAGCTCTGTTGTGTTCTGTTAACACTATGAAATTTTGTCTGTCTGTATCGGGTACATCTTCTACTGCTTTCGTTGTCATTACGAAGTGTCCTCTGATCGAAAAATTGTCTTTAATTGCGTTTTGAACCACTTGTTGCAACTCTGTTGGTGCAAAAATCGCTGTCTGCTTTCCATTATGAATTTTATCTATATGCCGAACAACATCATCGATTACAAACTTTTTTTTCAGAACTGTCGTTCTGTTAAAATGAGGAAATGGAGTTTCCTTTTGGATATCATCCCTGTCAGATATTTTAAGTATTAACTGATTTCTGTAATAGTTTATAGGCCTCTGCGTTATATGAACGAAATAGTCGCCAGAATCGTCTGCAGAATGCACAGTAGAGCAGCTATCGATTAAGTTTTTTCGTGTGTCAGGTCGACTATGTGAAGCCTTTTTTGTTTCATTTACATTTACTTCAGGTATTCGACTTAAAGCGTCAGCTACTACATTTCCTTTGCCTTCTTTGTATTTTACATCATATTCAAAGTCTTCTAGCTCCAGTCTCCAGTTTAAAATCTTTGAATTTTTGAATGAAGTTTTAATAAACGTTAAGGGCTTGTGGTCGGTTATTAGGGTGAATTTATTCCCATACAAATATGGTTTGTATTTCCTCACGGCCCATATAATGGCTAAAGCTTCTTTCTCCGTTGTCGAATAATTGACTTCCGTTTTATTTAAGGTTCTACTGCCAAATGCAATTGGTCTTTCGTTATTTTCCTGCATTTGTGATAAGACGGCACCTAACGCATGGTTACTTGCATCGGTTGTGAGAATGAAGGGCAGTTCGAAATTAGGATAAGCTAGTACCTGATCTGATGAAATAATTGTTTTCAAATCTTTAAATGCTTTTATGTAACTTTCATTTTCATTATCTACCTTAGCGTCTTTCTTTAGGCATTTCGTTAAAGGTTTTGATATTGCGGCGTAATCTCGTATAAACTTTCGATAGTACCCAGTCAATCCTAGGAATTGTTTTAGTTCTTTTTGACTTTTTGGAATTTTCCAATCAACTATTTTTTTGATTAAGTCTGGATTAGGCTTTACACCTTCTGCGGTTATTATGTGCCCTAAAAATTCAGTTTCTCTTTTAAGAAATTTACATTTTTCCAGCTGAATTTTAAGATTGAAGCTTGATAAACGTTCCAGAACGGTAAGATTGTTTATGTGTGATGTTAAATTGTTTCCAATGACAATTATGTCATCCAAATATACGAAACAAACAGTACCAATTAAACCGGATAGAATATGATTCATGACGCGTTGAAAGGTGGCTGGAGCGTTTTTCAAGCCGAAAGGCATTCTGGTAAACTCAAAATGACCTTGAGCAGTAGAAAACGCCGTTTTCTCTTGATACTCTGGATCCATTTGTATCTGGTGAAATCCAGACTTGAGGTCCAGAGTAGAGAAATAGACCGAATTTCCTAAGTTATCCAGGATCTCCTCTATTTGAGGTATAGGATATCTATCGTTTACCGTTTTCTCATTGAGCTTACTGTATAAATTACACCGGTCGTGAAGGGAGGAAACTTGTGATATTTGGGAAATTTCTAAAACTGGAGCGGATAATTGAATATGTGTTATGCGTTTGGAAGTTGCTTTTGTAATGTTTATTCAACCGTCAGATTTGTACATAATTCAATTACTCTAGTTCACTTTTCTTACATTGGCGTCTGGTTTATACTCTCTGCTCGTAGTGTTGTCAAGTGTTGTTTATTTTTCATGCAATAACAATTCAAAATATTTTCATGCAAATTAATTAATTATACTAATTATCCAAATTCAACATTCCGGCCACCAAAAGAGAATTCTTTTAAATGCATGAAACTATGTGATCGACGTGTAAACTTAACTTGACTTGACGCTCCAAATGTCAACAACTGTTGTTTACTATTTCGCACGTGTATCCTTCTTCCGCTCTAACATCTCTGTTCGATTGGATTGGGTAGTAACGCGATTCTACTGACGGCTCGAACAATTTCTTTTCCTGTGCCCACTCGTAAAGTTACTACTCTCACTACACCGTCTTTTCCTGGGTGCAAAGCTGTTATTCGCCCTTTTGGCCAAACTGCAGGTGGGGTATTGTCTTCTTTCACGATCACTAATTGGTTCACTTCTAGCTTCACCGGTGTATTGTTCGCGTGCTTTGCCCTGGCCTGTAGCTGCTGTAGATATTCTGGGTACCACCGTGCCCAAATCTCTTGCATCTGCCTTTGCACTAATTGGTACTCCTTCAAACGGTTCGGAGAAATCTTGCTAAGATCTACTTGTGGTACATGCTGCATGCTACTCCCTATCAAGAAATGGCCCGGGGTTAGTGCTTCCAAATCTGTTGGCTCATCTGATATTGGTATCAATGGACGCGAATTTAAACAAAGCTCAACTTGTGCCAGAAGGGTAAGCATATTTTCTTGCGTCACACTTCTAACTCCTATCGTCTTTAACAGATGCCTTTTAGCGGACTTAACTGCCGCTTCCCAAAGTCCTCCAAAATGAGGCGCACGCGGGGGGATAAACTTCCATACCAGTTCGTTCTCTGCGCACCAATCAAAGATCGCTCTCCTATCACCCTCATCGATTTTCAGCATCCTATAGATGCGATGCAACTCGTGTGCCGCGCCCTTGAACGTCGTTGCATTGTCCGAATGCAATTCGGCTACTTTACCACGTCTCGCGACAAAGCGACGTAGTGCTGATAGGAAAGCAGTCGATGTGAGATCACTCACCAGCTCGATATGGACTGCCCTTGTCGCGAAACATACGAATATCGCGATGTATGCCTTCGTTGGGCTTCGGTTGCGGACGGTCGACTTTAACAAAAACGGCCCACAGTAGTCGACGCCGCTGACGGCAAACGGTCGCGTTGGTGTCACTCGTGACTTAGGCAAATCAGCTACCGCCTGTTTCACCAGCGTTGGCTTGTTCCGAAAGCATGTGTGGCATCGATGGTACACGCTCTTTGCTAAGTTTCGGCCCCCAATCAACCAAAACTTCTGCCGGATTGTTGCTAACATGAATTGTGGCCCTGCGTGCATCTTTTGATGATGAGTGTTCTCGACCAGTAGTGTCGACAGCCGATGTGATGCAGCGAGGACAATCGGATGTTTGGTTGACTCTGGTATGTTGGCGTTACCAAGCCGGCCACCGACGCGTAACACACCCTTTGGGTCGAGGTATGGAGACAACCACTTTAGTCTCGACCTCCCGCTCACCAGCTTTCCTCGTTTCAGGTCGTCCATCTCCTCCGCAAACGAATCATGTTGTGCCCGTTGACACAACCTCAGTTCCGCATCCTGCAACTCCGCCGCTGTAAGCGGTGGAACGGAACTCAATAGCGTCTTCATGTCCGTATTCCGCTTGACGCTGTTGATCGACGTTGACTTGCTCGCCCTGAGGTTGGAGAGGATTCGCAAGCAATAAGCAACAACCCTTCGCAACTTGCCGTACGAGGAATAACGTGCGAAAAGTATGTTGCTAAAGTCACACGTCGTAGAGGTGATGACTATTTTGGACACCGCTAACCGCTCCTCGATGTCCGTCTCGTTCTCTTTCGCGAGTACTGGTTCCACCGGCCACTCTTCCTGTCCGTAGGACAACCAACGTGGCCCCTGCCACCATCGCTCGCACTGCAGTAACTCTTCGGGCCTCAACCCGCGCGATATATCATCCGCCGGGTTATCGCTACCAGGAACATGACGCCAGCATGAAATTCGGGTCTCCTCTTGTATTTGCGCCACCCTGTTGGCGACGAACGGCTTCCATCGACGAGGTGATGATTTGAGCCAATGCATGACGGTCATGGAATCTGTCCAACAGATAACCGTCGACGATGAAACGTTGAGTGCTCGAATCACCTTCTGGAACAGGTGTACTGCTAGCCGTGCTGCACACAGTTCTAATCTGGCGATGGAATGTGTGTTTGAGAGGGACACCACCTTGGACTTAGCCGCTAGCAATCTAACCGTAGAGCCCCGTGTCGAATCCGAGCGTACGTAACAACATGCTCCATAGGCTCCTTGAGATGCATCCGCGAAGAGATGCAGCTGCAGCCTTTCCGGATTGCTATGTGCCACCAATCGAGGTACTCGCAGTTCGCGTAACACATAGAGCGTTGAGTGGAACCTCCTCCACTCTTCCTGAATCTCCGCTGGTAGCGGACGATTCCAGTCCAGCGTCTTCCCCTCGTGCTTCAATCCCCATAGGCGTTGCAGGAACATCTTGGCGAGTATCACCGTTGGTCCCAACAGACCAAGAGGATCGAAGATTCTGGCCGTGTATGATAACACCAGGCATCGTGTCAGCTCTTCTGCAGGGGTTGGCAAATCCACCCGAAACCGAAACATATCGTTGGATGGTTCCCAAACCAAGCCCAGTGTTGAGACTGCTTGGTCTTCTTGCCAGTCTAGAACTGATTTGATGGCCAAATCGGCGCTTGGAACACCATCAAGCGCAGCCGGTATGTTCGACGCCCATTTCTTTAGTGAGAAGCCCGCTGATTCCAACATCGATGATATCTGTTTACGTGTCTCGATGGCTTCTGAAACACTTGCTGCACCAGTCAGCAAGTCATCCACATAAAAATCATGCAGAACCGGGTCTACGGCTTTGGGGTACTCCTGTTTGTTGTCATGCGCGATTTGTTGCAACGTACGAGTGGCCAAGAACGGAGCTGATGCGGTACCGTAGGTCACCGTTTGTAGCTCATACGTTGCTATTGGTTCGGTTGAACGTTCCCGATATCGAATGCGTAGCAGTTTTCGATCTTTATCATAATGCAGGATCTGCCTGTACATCTTCTCCACGTCTGCCACTAATGCGACAGAATGCTTCCTGAATCGCAAGATGATTGTGAGCAGATCATCTTGTACCGTTGGGCCAATGAGTAAAGTGTCGTTCAAGGAGTAGCCCGATGTTGTTTTGCAGGATGCATCGAAAACAACACGAACCTTGGTTGAAGAACTCGACTCCTTAATCACGGCATGATGAGGGATGTAGCAGTGCGGCTCACTATCGTCGACAGGTTCGGTGAGTTTCACCATGTGTCCCAACTGCTCGTATTCTACCATGAACCTTTTATACTCCTTTTCCATTACAGGATTGGCCTTTAGCCGCCGTTCAACTCCCAACAAACGCCGATCTGCTATATCCCTTGACAAACCCAGGACTTTCTCCGGTTTGGCATTTCGCGGCAACGACACGACATAGCGACCTTGAGCATTTCGCGTAGTCGTGGAAGCATAATACTTCTCACACAGGTCTTCTTCCAAAGACAACGCAGGGCCTTCTAAAATGCTCTCAGCCTCCCAGAACCGTTGTAGCGAAGCTGCAATGTCACCTTCATTGGTTGCCAGGTGACACAACCGCAAATTGGGCCCAGAACAACGGGAAGTATTCCCAGAGATCGCCCATCCAAATGGTGTCTCCAACAACCATGGTTTTCCTTCGCCCAGTGACCGCTTCCTTCCAGTGTGTAGTTCCCAAAATGTATCACCGCCAATAACCACATCTACCTTTCCGGGGACGTGGAAAGTAGGATCAGCCAATTTTATATTCGGGAGGAACCACGACTCTACGTTTATCGGTGTGGTTGGAAGATCTGCCGACGGAGACTTTAGTACAAGAAATTCCATTGTTGTAGAGAAGTCAGCCCCTTTCGATTGAACGGCCGCTGTAATGGAACCCTTGACGTGCTGCATCTGTTGCCCTATACCAGATATGGCAACGTCTACCTTTGACAACGGTGTTAGCAATCGCTGCGCCATGGTTTCGGAAACGAAATTGCACATCGATCCCGAATCGAGAAGTGCCCGCGCATCATACGTGTTGCCGTGATCATCCACGAGCTGGAGAAGGACCGTTTCCAGAAGAACCATTTCCTCATCGGATTGCGCAGCCATGGTCACCGCTGAATTCACATGTAGTAGTGAATGGTGTCGTGCCTTGCACGTAGTGCACCGGTACGACGAGCGGCAATCCCTCACTTGGTGATGACGATTCAGGCAATTCCAACACAGCCGTTCTCGTGTTGCGATTTCCCGCCGTTGAGGTACGTCCTTATTTGCGAATTCCGGACAAACCCGCAAATGGTGAGCCTCCGTGCAACCAAAAATGCACGGTGGTTGTGGTGGCTGTGGCGCTGACATATGCGGTATTGCTCTTCCTGCCGTCGCTGTGTTACCCACCAACCTTGGTCTATGTTCGTATATTTTTTTGCTACCGGCCACCATTCTCGTATTTAGTTCAGTATGGGAAAACTCACGCGTTGACTTAAGGATTCGGACACGACTATGAAGGAAATCTACTAACTCCTTGTACTTATCTTTCGTGTGCTGTGCTGAATGGTTTTCCCAAGCCAAGATGGTCGCCGTGTCCAGTTTCATCAACAAGAGGTTGGCGAGCGGCGTATCCCAGTACTCAACGGGCTCGTCGAGTTTCTTCAGCCCGTTCACGTGCCGCGTGAATTCATCCACGAGCTGCGCCAATTCATCCACCCTTTCACGGCTCACTGTCGGTAGGTGATGAATCTTCCGGTAGTACTCGCGAACAAGCGTACGCGGGTTGTCGTAACGCTTCAGCAAGGCAGTCCACGTCACGTCGTAATTATCTGCTGTTAAGGTGGTATGCTCGAAGAGCAATCCAGCATCACCCTTTAACGACGACAGCAGATATTGCAGCTTCATGATGTTAGGAATGTCCGCGGAAGAATCAATCATAGCTACAAATCGGTCCCGGAAAGTAAGCCACTTGGTAGAATCACCATCAAACGTAGGTAATTCGATTTTCGGCAGACGCACATTCACAGCACTCGATCGTCCCGTAGTATTCATCGTTGAATTCGCGATCAACACCGAATCACTCACACCCGGGTTCGAGGGTTGCCTTCGTAGAAGGAAACCCTTCAGGCGTCGGTAACGCGTGTCCATTTCGCAACGTTCCGCCACATACGTTTCCGCCCCATCCTCATCTAGCTCCGAAACTTTCGCGCTTGCCTGGAGAAAATCTTCGTAATACCTTTCCAGCTGGTCTAGACACACTGATACTTCACTCACTCTATCATCGGTATATTCACTGGTGAACTGTTCCACGGTTTTAATTAGCTCGGCAGCTTGGCGTTTTTTCAGTAGAAACGTTTTTAATTGTTTCGCCATTTTCTCTTTGAATTTTTGGCGCGTAGGATAATCTCACTGTAACTTGGATGCAACTTGTACGCAAAACCAAATTTCGAATGGCGCAAATTTGAAAACGCAATGGGTGTCGTTGCAGTTATGGGTGCCAAATTTGAAATGGCGTGGGTGGCGTCGGTTTTCTTACGCGTTCCGATCGAACTGCACACTCGCTTTTCTGTTCCTTGTTCGTGACACGATGTAATCTTCACGAACACTTCACAAACGTCTCCTTTGCCCGTGATAGCGGGGCAACCAAAGGTTATGATAAACAC
>NW_023405394.1:15000-17500 GCF_013141755.1 Anopheles stephensi | reverse complement strand
TAGTAACCAGTTAGCCCGAGAAACTGTTTAATTTCCTTTTGATTCGTGGGTATTTTCCAATCTAGAATTTTTTGAATTTTATCGGGGTTAGGTTTTATCCCGTCCTGAGTTATTAAATGACCTAAAAATTCCGTCTCTCTTTTTAGAAATTCACATTTGTTAACTTGAATTTTTAAATTGCAAGCTGCTAATCTTTTCAAGACTTTATCCAAATTTTCCAAATGTGATGTTAAACTATGACCTGTAACAATAATATCGTCCAAGTAGACAAAACAAATTGATCCTATGTATCCTGCTAATACGTGATTCATTGCACGTTGAAAAGTCGCTGGGGCATTTTTAAGCCCAAAAGGCATTCTCGTAAACTCGAAGTGTCCTTGTGCTGTAGAGAAAGCCGTTTTTTCGCGATGTGCGGGATCCATTTCTATCTGGTGAAAACCAGATTTGAGATCTAATGTGGAAAAGTATGTAGATTTTCCCAAACTATCTAAGATTTCCTCTATCTGAGGAATGGGGTATTTATCATTGATAGTTTTTTCATTTAGTTTTCGAAAATCTATTACGACTCTGATCTTTCTTTTTTGAGAGGCATCTGGTTTTTTGGGAACAACCCAAATCGGAGAAGAATATGGGCTGTTGGAGGGAACAATTATCCCATCTTCGAGCATTTCTAAGATTTGCTCCTCTACATCTTTTTTAAAATGATTTGGAAATCGGTACGTTTTGGAATATGTTGGTTCATCGTCTTTAGTTATAATTTTGTGCTTAACTACGGTAGTAGAAGAAAGTTTTTCATTGCTCTTGAGGAGTACCTGTTGATTTTTTAATATTAAATCCAAAAGGTTTTCTTTTTCATAAGGTGTCAAATGGTCAACCCTTATTAACATTTCTATTGTTTTTTTATCAATTGGTTCATCAATGTTTAATGGGATAGGGTTAATGGTTTCAAAATTATTTACATTTAGATGAAAACTTGTCGTAATAGTTGGTGCAATATGAGATTTGCTTATGATTTTTACGGTAGACTTATTGTTTTCTGATTTATATAATCCAGGCTCTATTATAATATTATTACAAAGAACTTGATGGCACGGAACAAACCAATCTCCATTTTCCAGAGTGTCAATTGTTACTATGTGATAAAACAATTTTTTAGATGGAAAATATTTGCGGAATGCAATCGAGTTACCAGCGATGGTTACTGTTTCTTCACTATAGCTGATAACAGAATCACATTCGGCTAAATATTGTGAACCGATAATTCCATCAAAAAACTTATGGAAGTCATATTCATAGTACATTTGGTCTGGAAATTCTGGTCCAAGCAAGTTTATTGATCCTTTCCGTGAAACTTTATGACGACCTGAAGTGTTCTTTATAACTGTATCAACAGATTGTAATGACTGAATTATACCCGGTTTCAAAATATTTTTATTTGCACCACTATCCAAAAGTAATTTAAATTGTCGTGAAGTTTTCGGATGTGTTCCTATTATGTATGGAAGAAAGTCTAAATTGGTAGATTTGTTTCCGTAGTCTCCCAAAAATTTACTGTAATGTCTTCCTCCTCATCTTCAAACGATCGAGTTAAGTTCGTATCAAACGTTTCGTTTGTATTTAAATTTTTCCTATTTAGTGTTAGTCTTGTTCTGCTGGTTTCAGTTTCCATTGGAACAGGGGCATTTGTGTTAGAAGAGTGCACATTTCTCGTGCTTCGGTTCATTGAACTCGATGACGATGCTTGATTTGTAGGTTTTGATCTATTGGCGTTATTATCAAAACGCTTTTGGGATCCTTCACTGTTTGAAAAATGCTTCGTCTCTGCAATTTTCCTAACATTCAAATTTTGTGCTGTCACCTCGTTGGATTTCAATTTGCATAAAAATGCATATGCCTCTTCCAAATCCTCAGGGCGTGCTGCTTGAACATGACCAAAATATGGTTCCTGCAACCCTGCAATAAATGCAGCTAGACTTGTTTCGTCTATAAATTGGTTTATAGCAGACCAACTCTCCTGATATTTATCGGTTTGCCTAGCTATCTGTTTAATCTTTTGTACTAATTCTTTTGTGTGTATGTAATAAGTTTTTAAATTTGCACTGTTATTCATCTTGTTATGCCACAGTTGGCTCATGTGCATTGATAGATCATATTTATCACTGAAAGCTTTCGTCAAAATATCTTTGATTTCTTGAAAATCAGCAGGATTTCCTTCTAAGCACAACGCATCTTTTGCTCGACCTTGTATTTTATTGCTAATAGCATCTTCATACATGCGATAAACAGCAGGATGCACGTTATTTTTAAAAATATTCAATACACTCTCAGCTGTCTTCAACCAAGCAAAAAGCTGTTTTTTGTTCCCATCGTACACTGGTACTGCCTTTATCGGATCTGGGATTTTATAAAAGGCATCCAAATTAGCACTAAGGTTAGCGCCATGCGGTTCGCTACTACTACTAGCTTGATTATTGCTAGACTTGTTCTCTAATGAGAGAAT
>NW_023405393.1:15000-16415 GCF_013141755.1 Anopheles stephensi | reverse complement strand
TGTTTTAAGTCGTGATGTTCAGTGACGGATTTCTGGGACTTAGAAAAATAAATGTACCCTTAGGCACATTATTTGTATCATAATTTTATCCCCAGCCTTTCATGGAACTTTTTTCCGTATTCCCGGACTTGTACATTTTTCGGGTTCCCTCCCGACAATGTATCTCTACTGTGCATACGTACCTTATAACGCACGGCACCCATTGGGTGACTCCACTAACCATCTTTCGATAATGCCCGTGTTGCAGATATAATCCAACACCTACCAGTTTTTATATGTACATCGACGTTACATACGATGCACCCCGTATTCCCGGACTTGTACATTTTCGGGTTCCACCTCCCGACAATGTATCTCTACTGTGCATTACGTCCTTATAACGCACGCACCCATTGGGTGACTCCACTTAACCATCTTTCGATAATGCCCGTGTTGCAGATATAATCCCAACACCTACCAGGCTTTATATGTACATCGAACGTTACATACGATGCACCCCGTATTCCCGGACTTGTACATTTTTCGGGTTCCAACCTCCCGACAATGTATCTCTACTGTGCATTACGTACCTTATAACGCACGGCACCCATTGGGTGACTCCACTTAACCATCTTTCGATAATGCCCGTGTTGCAGATATAATCCCAACACCTACCCAGGCTTTATATGTACATCGAACGTTACATACGATGCACCCGTATTCCCGGACTTGTACATTTTTCGGGTTCCACCTCCCGACAATGTATCTCTACTGTGCATTACGTACCTTATAACGCACGGCACCCATTGGGTGACTCCACTTAACCATCTTTCGATAATGCCCGTGTTGCAGATATAATCCCAACACCTACCAGGCTTTATATGTACATCGAACGTTACATACGATGCACCCCGTATTCCCGGACTTGTACATTTTTCGGGTTCCACCTCCCGACAATGTATCTCTACTGTGCATTACGTACCTGATAACGCACGGCACCCATTGGGTGACTCCACTTAACCATCTTTCGATAATGCCCGTGTTGCAGATATAATCCCAACACCTACCAGGCTTTATATGTACATCGAACGTTACATACGATGCACCCCGTATTCCCGGACTTGTACATTTTTCGGGTTCCACCTCCCGACAATGTATCTCTACTGTGCATTACGTACCTTATAACGCACGGCACCCATTGGGTGACTCCACTTAACCATCTTTCGATAATGCCCGTGTTGCAGATATAATCCCAACACCTACCAGGCTTTATATGTACATCGAACGTTACAATACGATGCACCCCGTATTCCCGGACTTGTACATTTTTCGGGTTCCACCTCCCGACAATGTATCTCTACTGTGCATTACGTACCTTATAACGCACGGCACCCATTGGGTGACTCCACTTAACCATCTTTCGATAATGCCCGTGT
>NW_023405393.1:0-5000 GCF_013141755.1 Anopheles stephensi | reverse complement strand
TTCATAAAAAAAAAATTTTCACCGTTTGACCATAAAAACCTTCTTTTCGTACATACCCCATCATTTCTTCACGTTTTAGGCCATTTCTGAAATTTTCGCTTCGATAGTGTGTCCCCTATAATACAAAATGAACATTTTGCATCTCCCACAAGTGGCCATTTTTTTCCGCCACTGAAGAACACGACCTCGGGAACTCGGACCTAGGACGTGGCCATGTAAGTCATAGGCCACCCCAACTTTTGCAAAATACTGTTTCTTTTCACTTTTCATGATCTAAGGCGCGTTCCGACGGCGTTTTGAACAAATTTATGAGAAAAAAAATTTTGACCCTCGGACCAAAATTTTTTCGTTCGGGGCCCCATGGCCTATGGCCAGTATGGGAACTCGGGATGCCGATATGACAAAATTTGTCAAAAAATCACTAAAAAGTCGCTATGGCCCATTATTTAGAGCTTGTTGAGACCTTTCTAAAACACCTTGGTTGACCCCTGTCCGATAAGTAGTTTTCTAGATATTCGAGAAAATGTGATTTTTTGGGACTTAGAAAATTTTTGACCCGTACCCTAAGAAAAAGTGATTTTTTCATAAAACAATTTTTTCTTCGCAAATACTGTTTGGTTTCACTTTTCATTATTAGAAACGCGTTCCGAAGCCATTTTCATCAAAATCTCGTGAAAAAAAAATTTCACCCCCGGACCAAAAGTTGGCCTATGGCCAGTATGGGAACCAAGGATGCCGATATGCGAAAAAGTGTCAAAAAATCACTTGAAAGTCGCTATGGCTCATTAAATAGAGCTTGTAAAGACCTTTCTAAAACACCTTGGTTGACCCCTGTCCGATACGTAGTTTTCGAGATATTCGAGAATAAGTGATTTTTTGGGACTTAGAAAATTTTTGACCCGTACCCTAAGAAAAAGTGATTTTTTCATAGGACAATTTTTTCTTCGCAAATACTGTTTGGTTTCACTTTTCATTATTAGAAACGCGTTCCGAAGCCATTTTCATCAAAATCTCGTGAAAAAAAAATTTCACCCCCGGACCAAAAGTTGGCCGTTCGGTGCCCTATGGCCTATGGCCAGTATGGGAACCAAGGATGCCGATATGCGAAAAAGTGTCAAAAAATCACTTGAAAGTCGCTATGGCTCATTAAATAGAGCTTGTAAAGACCTTTCTAAAACACCTTGGTTGACCCCTGTCCGATACGTAGTTTTCGAGGTATTCGAGAATAAGTGATTTTTTGGGACTTAGAAAATTTTTGACCCGTACCCTAAGAAAAAGTGATTTTTTCATAGGACAATTTTTTCTTCGCAAATACTGTTTGGTTTCACTTTTCATTATTAGAAACGCGTTCCGAAGCCATTTTCATCAAAATCTCGTGAAAAAAAAATTTCACCCCCGGACCAAAAGTTGGCCGTTCGGTGCCCTATGGCCTATGGCCAGTATGGGAACCAAGGATGCCGATATGCGAAAAAGTGTCAAAAAATCACTTGAAAGTCGCTATGGCTCATTAAATAGAGCTTGTAAAGACCTTTCTAAAACACCTTGGTTGACCCCTGTCCGATAAGTAGTTTCGAGATATTCGAGAATATGTGATTTTTTGGGACTTAGAAAATTTTTGACCCGTACCCTAAGAAAAGTGATTTTTTCATAGGACAATTTTTTCTTCGCAAATACTGTTTGGTTTCACTTTTCATTATTAGAAACGCGTTTCCGAAGCCATTTTCATCAAAATCTCGTGAAAAAAAATTTCACCCCCGGACCAAAAGTTGGCCGTTCGGTGCCCTATGGCCTATGGCCAGTATGGGAACCAAGGATGCCGATATGCGAAAAAGTGTCAAAAAATCACTTGAAAGTCGCTATGGCTCATTAAATAGAGCTTGTAAAGACCTTTCTAAAACACCTTGGTTGACCCCTGTCCGATACGTAGTTTTCGAGATATTCGAGAATAAGTGATTTTTTGGGACTTAGAAAATTTTTGACCCGTACCCTAAGAAAAAGTGATTTTTTCATAGGACAATTTTTTCTTCGCAAATACTGTTTGGTTTCACTTTTCATTATTAGAAACGCGTTCCGAAGCCATTTTCATCAAAATCTCGTGAAAAAAAAATTTCACCCCCGGACCAAAAGTTGGCCGTTCGGTGCCCTATGGCCTATGGTCAGTATGGGAACCGAGGATGCCGATATGCGAAAAAGTGTCAAAAAATCACTTGAAAGTCGCTATGGCTCATTAAATAGAGCTTGTAAAGACCTTTCTAAAACACCTTGGTTGACCCCTGTCGATACGTAGTTTTCGAGATATTCGAGAATAAGTGATTTTTTGGGACTTAGAAAATTTTTGACCCGTACCCTAAGAAAAAGTGATTTTTTCATAGGACAATTTTTTCTTCGCAAATACTGTTTGGTTTCACTTTTCATTATTAGAAACGCGTTCCGAAGCCATTTTCATCAAAATCTCGTGAAAAAAAAATTTCACCCCCGGACCAAAAGTTGGCCGTTCGGTGCCCTATGGCCTATGGCCAGTATGGGAACCAAGGATGCCGATATGCGAAAAAGTGTCAAAAAATCACTTGAAAGTCGCTATGGCTCATTAAATAGAGCTTGTAAAGACCTTTCTAAAACACCTTGGTTGACCCCTGTCCGATACGTAGTTTTCGAGATATTCGAGAATAAGTGATTTTTTGGGACTTAGAAAATTTTTGACCCGTACCCTAAGGAAAAAGTGATTTTTTCATAGGACAATTTTTTCTTCGCAAATACTGTTTGGTTTCACTTTCATTATTAGAAACGCGTTCCGAAGCCATTTTCATCAAAATCTCGTGAAAAAAAAATTTCACCCCCGGACCAAAAGTTGGCCGTTCGGTGCCCTATGGCCTATGGCCAGTATGGGAACCAAGGATGCCGATATGCGAAAAAGTGTCAAAAAATCACTTGAAAGTCGCTATGGCTCATTAAATAGAGCTTGTAAAGACCTTTCTAAAACACCTTGGTTGACCCCTGTCCGATACGTAGTTTTCGAGATATTCGAGAATAAGTGATTTTTTGGGACTTAGAAAATTTTTGACCCGTACCCTAAGAAAAAGTGATTTTTTCATAGGACAATTTTTTTCTTCGCAAATACTGTTTGGTTTCACTTTTCATTATTAGAAACGCGTTCCGAAGCCATTTTCATCAAAATCTCGTGAAAAAAAAATTTCACCCCCGGACCAAAAGTTGGCCGTTCGGTGCCCTATGGCCTATGGCCAGTATGGGAACCAAGGATGCCGATATGCGAAAAAGTGTCAAAAAATCACTTGAAAGTCGCTATGGCTCATTAAATAGAGCTTGTAAAGACCTTTCTAAAACACCTTGGTTGACCCCTGTCCGATAAGTAGTTTTCGAGATATTCGAGAATAATGTGATTTTTTGGGACTTAGAAAATTTTTGACCCGTACCCTAAGAAAAAGTGATTTTTTCATAGGACAATTTTTTCTTCGCAAATACTGTTTGGTTTCACTTTTCATTCTTAGAAACGCGTTTCGAAGCCATTTTCATCAAAATCTCGTGAAAAAAAATTTCACCCCCAGGACCAAAAGTTGGCCGTTCGGTGCCTATGGCCTATGGCCAGTATGGGAACCAAGGATGCCGATATGCGAAAAAGTGTCAAAAATCACTTGAAAGTCGCTATGGCTCATTAATAGAGCTGTAAAGACCTTTCTAAAACACCTTGGTTGACCCTGTCCGATACGTAGTTTCGAGATATCGAGAATAAGTGATTTTTTGGGACTTAGAAACTTTTGACCCGTACCCTAAGAAAAAGTGATTTTTTCATAGGACAATTTTTCTTCGCAAATATCTGTTTGGTTTCACTTTTCATTATTAGAAACGCGTTCCGAAGCACATTTTCATCAAAATCTCGTGAAAAAAAAATTTCACCCCCGGACAAAAGTTGGCCGTTCGGTGCCTATGCCTATGGCCAGTATGGGAACCAAGGATGCCGATATGCGAAAAAGTGTCAAAAAATCACTTGAAAGTCGCTATGGCTCATTAAATAGAGCTAGTAAAGACCTTTCTAAAACACCTTGGTTGACCCCTGTCCGATACGTAGTTTTCGAGATATTCGAGAATATGTGATTTTTTGGACTTAGAAATTTTCGACCATGACATATATGAAAAGTGAATTTTTCATAGGACCAAAAAGTTTGTCCAAATAGGGTTTTGGTTCACTTTTTATGGTCAGATAAGTGATCCGATGCTATTTTCATGATCATTAGGGATTTCACGCTGTGACCAAAAATTTTCATACTTCATACTTGTCCCCGTGCCGTACATGGGAGGACCGGGGGAACATGTCTTCGTAAGTCGTGATGTTCAGTGACGGATTTCTGGGACTTAGAAAAAAAATGTGCTCTCAGGCACATTATATGTTTCATACACACATGATTTTTTCATTCTTCATACTTGTCCCCGTGCCGTACATGGGAGGACCGGGGAACATGTCTTCGTAAGTCGTGATGTTCAGTGACGGATTTCTGGGACTTAGAAAAAAAATGTGCTCTCAGGCACATTATATGTTTCATACACACATGATTTTCATTCTTCATACTAGTCCCGGTGCCGTATATGGAGGACCGGGAACATGTCTTCGTAAGTCGTGATGTTCAGTGACGGATTTCTGGGACTTAGAAAAAAATGTGCTCTCAGCACATTATATGTTTCATACACACATGATTTTCATTCTTCATACTTGTCCCCGTGCCGTATATGGGAGGACCGGGGAACATGTCTTCGTAAGTCGTGATGTTCAGTGACGGATTTCTGGGACTTAGAAAAAAAATGTGCTCTCAGGCACATTATATGTTTCCCACACATTATTTTCATTCTTCATACTTGTCCCCGTGCCGGACTGGGAGGACCGGGGGAACATGTCTTCGTAAGTCGTGATGTTCAGTGACGGATTTCTGGGACTTAGAAAAAATGTGCTCTCAGGCACATTAATGTGTCCATACACACATGATTTTCAT
>NW_023405392.1:0-58523 GCF_013141755.1 Anopheles stephensi | reverse complement strand
CTGCTCCAAGGAGTAGTAAGACTGTGTCCAAAGGTCTGTTGGGGGTATCAAAACGATACCCTCGAATGAAATAGGGGTACCAACTGAGTACGAAATAGAAGGTCCCATCAGGTGCCATACAAGTTATAGGAGGTGTCCAAAGAACGAAGAGGGTTCCATAATCGCTGTTCCTACTATTTGGTTCTCTGATGACTGCTCCAAGGAGTAGTAAGACCGTGTCCAAAGGTCTGTTGGGGGTATCAAAACGATACCACTCGATGAATAGGGGGTACCAACTGAGTACGAAATGAAGGTCCCCATAGTTCGCCATACAAGTTGTAGGAGGTGTCCAAAGAACGAAAAGGTTCCATAATCGGATGTTCGTACTGTATGGTTCTTTGATGCTGCTCCAAGAGTAGTTAAGACTGTGTCCAAAGGTCTGTTGGGGGTATCAAAACGATACCCTCGATGAATAGGGGGTACCAACTGAGTAGAAATGAAGGTCCCCATAGTCCCATACAAGTTTAGGAGGTGTCCAAAGAACAAAAAAGGGCTCCATAATCGGCTGTTCCTACTATATGGTTCCTTGATGACTGCTCCAAGGAGTAGTAAGACTGTGTCCAAAGGTCTGTAAGGGATATCAAAACGATACCCTCGATGAACAGGGGTACCAACTGAGTACGAAATGAAGGTCCCCATAGTCGCCATCCAAGTTATAGGAGGTGTCCAAAGAACGAAAAGGGTTCCATTATCGGCTGTTCCTACTATTTGGTTCTTTGATGACTGCTCCAAGGAGTAGTAAGACTGTGTCCAAAGGTCTGTTGGGGGTATCAAAACGATACCCTCGATGAACAGGGGTACCAACTGAGTACGAAATGAAGGTCCCCATAGTCGCCATACAAGTTGTAGGAGGTGTCCAAAGAACGAAAAGGGTTCCATATTCGGCTGTTCCTACTGTATGGTTCTCTGATGACTGCTCCAAGGAGTAGTAAGACTGTGTCCAAAGGTCTGTAAGGGATATCAAAACGATACCCTCGATGAATAGGGGTACCAACTGAGTACGAAATGAAGGTCCCCATAGTCGCCATACAAGTTGTAGGAGGTGTCCAAAGAACAAAAAGGGCTCCATAATCGGCTGTTCCTACTATTTGGTTCTTTGATGACTGCTCCAAGGAGTAGTAAGACGGTGTCCAAAGGTCTGTTGGGGGTATCAAAACGATACCCTCGATGAACAGGGGTACCAACTGAGTACGAAATGAAGGTCCCCATAGTCGCCATACAAGTTGTAGGAGGTGTCCAAAGAACGAAAAGGGTTCCATATTCGGCTGTTCCTACTGTATGGTTCTCTGATGACTGCTCCAAGGAGTAGTGAGACTGTGTCCAAAGGTCTGTAAGGGGTATCAAAACGATACCCTCGATGAACAGGGGTACCAACTGAGTACGAAATGAAGGTCCCCATAGTCGCCATACAAGTTGTAGGAGGTGTCCAAAGAACGAAAAGGGTTCCATAATCGGCTGTTCCTACTGTATGGTTCCCTGATGGCTGCTCCATGGAGTAGTGAGACTGTGTCCAAAGGTCTGTTGGGGGTATCAAAACGATACCCTCGATGAATAGGGGTACCAACTGAGTACGAAATGAAGGTCCCCATAGTCGCCATACAATTTATAGGAGGTGTCCAAAGAACGAAAAGGGTTCCATATTCGGCTGCTCCTACTATATGGTTCTCTGATGACTGCTCCAAGGAGTTGTAAGACGGTGTCCAAAGGTCTGTTGGGGGTATCAAAACGATACCCTCGATGAATAGGGGTACCAACTGAATACGAAATGAAGGTCCCCATAGTCGCCATACAAGTTATATGAGGTGTTGAAAGAACGAAAAGGGTTCCATATTCGGGTGTTCCTACTATATGGTTCTCTGATGACTGCTCCAAGGAGTATTAAGGCTGTGTTCAAAGGTCTGTAAGGGGTATCAAAACGATACCCTCGATGAATAGGGGTACCACCAGAGTACGAAATGAAGGTCCCCATAGTTGCCATACAAGTTGTAGGAGGTGTCGAAAAACCGAAAAGGGTTCCATATTCGACTGTTCCTGCTATATGGTTCTTTGATGACTGCTCCAAGGAGTAGTAAGACTGTGTCCAAAGGTCTGTAAGGGGTATCAAAACGATACCCTCGATGAATAGGGGTACGATATGAAGGTCACCATAGTCGCCATACAAGTTGAAGGAGGTGTCCAAAGAACAAAAAGGGTTCCATAATCGGCTGTTCGTACGGTATGGTTTCCTGATGGCTGCTCCAAGGAGTAGTAAGACTGTGTCCAAAGGTCTGTTGGGGGTATCAAAACGATACCCTCGATGAATAGGGGTACCAACTGAGTACGAAATGAAGGTCCCCATAGTCGCCATACAAGTTATAGGAGGTGTCCAAAGAACGAAAAGGGTTCCATAATCGGCTGTTCCTACTGTATGTTTCTTTGATGACTGCTCCAAGGAGTAGTAAGACTGTGTCCAAAGGTCTGTAAGGGGTATCAAAACGATACCCTCGATGAATAGGGGTACGATATGAAGGTCACCATAGTCGCCATACAAGTTGAAGGAGGTGTCCAAAGAACAAAAAGGGTTCCATAATCGGCTGTTCGTACGGTATGGTTTCCTGATGGCTGCTCCAAGGAGTAGTAAGACTGTGTCCAAAGGTCTGTTGGGGGTATCAAAACGATACCCTCGATGAATAGGGGTACCAACTGAGTACGAAATGAAGGTCCCCATAGTCGCCATACAAGTTATAGGAGGTGTCCAAAGAACGAAAAGGGTTCCATAATCGGCTGTTCCTACTGTATGTTTCTTTGATGACTGCTCCAAGGAGTAGTAAGACTGTGTCCAAAGGTCTGTAAGGGGTATCAAAACGATACCCTCGATGAATAGGGGTACGATATGAAGGTCACCATAGTCGCCATACAAGTAATAGGAGGTGTCCAAAGAACGAAAAGGGTTCCATATTCGGCTGTTCCTTCTTTTTGGTTCTCTGATGACTGCTCCCTGGAGTAGTAAGACTGTGTCCAAAGGTCTGTTGGGGGTATCAAAACGATACCCTCGATGAATAGGGATACCAACTGAGTACGAAATGAAGGTCCCCATAGTCGCAATACAAGTAATAGGAGGTGTCCAAAGAACGAAAAGGGTTCCATATTCGGCTGTTCATACTGTATGGTTCCCTGATGGCTACTCCAAGGAGTAGTAAGACTGAGTCCAAAGGTCTGTTGGGGGTATCAAAACGATACCCTCGATGAATAGGGGTACCAACTGAGTACGAAATGAAGGTTCCCACAGTTGCCATACAAGTTATAGGAGGTGTCCAAAGAACGAAAAGGGTTCCATAATCGGCTGTTCCTACTATTTGGTTCTCTGATGACTGCTCCAAGGAGTAGTAAGACGGTGTCCAAAGGTCTGTTGGGGGTATCAAAACGATACCCTCGATGAATAGGGGTACCAACTGAGTACGAAATGAAGGTCCCCATAGTCGCCATACAAGTTGTAGGAGGTGTCCAAAGAACGAAAAGGGTTCCATAATCGGATGTTCGTACTGTATGGTTCTTTGATGGCTGCTCCAAGGAGTAGTTAGACTGTGTCCAAAGGTCTGTTGGGGGTATCAAAACGATACCCTCGATGAATAGGGGTACCAACTGAGTACGAAATGAAGGTCCCCATAGTCGCCATACAAGTTGTAGGAGGTGTCCAAAGAACAAAAAGGGCTCCATAATCGGCTGTTCCTACTATATGGTTCCTTGATGACTGCTCCAAGGAGTAGTAAGACTGTGTCCAAAGGTCTGTAAGGGATATCAAAACGATACCCTCGATGAACAGGGGTACCAACTGAGTACGAAATGAAGGTCCCCATAGTCGCCATCCAAGTTATAGGAGGTGTCCAAAGAACGAAAAGGGTTCCATTATCGGCTGTTCCTACTATTTGGTTCTTTGATGACTGCTCCAAGGAGTAGTAAGACTGTGTCCAAAGGTCTGTTGGGGGTATCAAAACGATACCCTCGATGAACAGGGGTACCAACTGAGTACGAAATGAAGGTCCCCATAGTCGCCATACAAGTTGTAGGAGGTGTCCAAAGAACGAAAAGGGTTCCATATTCGGCTGTTCCTACTGTATGGTTCTCTGATGACTGCTCCAAGGAGTAGTGAGACTGTGTCCAAAGGTCTGTAAGGGGTATCAAAACGATACCCTCGATGAACAGGGGTACCAACTGAGTACGAAATGAAGGTCCCCATAGTCGCCATACAAGTTGTAGGAGGTGTCCAAAGAACGAAAAGGGTTCCATAATCGGCTGTTCCTACTGTATGGTTCCCTGATGACTGCTCCAAGAAGTAGGAAGACTGTGTCCAAAGGTCTGTAAGGGGTATCAAAACGATACCCTCGATGAACAGGGGTACCAACTGAGTACGAAATGAAGGTCCCCATAGTCGCCATCCAAGTTATAGGAGGTGTCCAAAGAACGAAAAGGGTTCCATTATCGGCTGTTCCTACTATTTGGTTCTTTGATGACTGCTCCAAGGAGTAGTAAGACTGTGTCCAAAGGTCTGTTGGGGGTATCAAAACGATACCCTCGATGAATAGGGGTACCAACTGAGTACGAAATGAAGGTCCCCATAGTCGCCATCCAAGTTATAGGAGGTGTCCAAAGAACGAAAAGGGTTCCATATTCGGCTGTTCCTACTGTATGGTTCTCTGATGACTGCTCCAAGGAGTAGTTAGACTGTGTCCAAAGGTCTGTTGGGGGTATCAAAACGATACCCTCGATGAATAGGGGTACCAACTGAGTACGAAATGAAGGTCCCCATAGTCGCCATCCAAATTATAGGAGGTGTTCAAAGAACGAAAAGGGTTCCATATTCGGCTGTTCCTACTATTTGGTTCTCTGATGACTGCTCCAAGAAGTAGGAAGACTGTGTCCAAAGGTCTGTAAGGGGTATCAAAACGATACCCTCGATGAACAGGGGTACCAACTGAGTACGAAATGAAGGTCCCCATAGTCGCCATCCAAGTTATAGGAGGTGTCCAAAGAACGAAAAGGGTTCCATTATCGGCTGTTCCTACTATTTGGTTCTTTGATGACTGCTCCAAGGAGTAGTAAGACTGTGTCCAAAGGTCTGTTGGGGGTATCAAAACGATACCCTCGATGAACAGGGGTACCAACTGAGTACGAAATGAAGGTCCCCATAGTCGCCATACAAGTTGTAGGAGGTGTCCAAAGAACGAAAAGGGTTCCATATTCGGCTGTTCCTACTGTATGGTTCTCTGATGACTGCTCCAAGGAGTAGTGAGACTGTGTCCAAAGGTCTGTAAGGGGTATCAAAACGATACCCTCGATGAACAGGGGTACCAACTGAGTACGAAATGAAGGTCCCCATAGTCGCCATACAAGTTGTAGGAGGTGTCCAAAGAACGAAAAGGGTTCCATAATCGGCTGTTCCTACTGTATGGTTCCCTGATGGCTGCTCCATGGAGTAGTGAGACTGTGTCCAAAGGTCTGTTGGGGGTATCAAAACGATACCCTCGATGAATAGGGGTACCAACTGAGTACGAAATGAAGGTCCCCATAGTCGCCATACAATTTATAGGAGGTGTCCAAAGAACGAAAAGGGTTCCATATTCGGCTGCTCCTACTATATGGTTCTCTGATGACTGCTCCAAGGAGTTGTAAGACGGTGTCCAAAGGTCTGTTGGGGGTATCAAAACGATACCCTCGATGAATAGGGGTACCAACTGAATACGAAATGAAGGTCCCCATAGTCGCCATACAAGTTATATGAGGTGTTGAAAGAACGAAAAGGGTTCCATATTCGGGTGTTCCTACTATACGGTTCTCTGATGACTGCTCCAAGGAGTATTAAGGCTGTGTTCAAAGGTCTGTAAGGGGTATCAAAACGATACCCTCGATGAATAGGGGTACCACCAGAGTACGAAATGAAGGTCCCCATAGTTGCCATACAAGTTGTAGGAGGTGTCCAAAAACCGAAAAGGGTTCCATATTCGACTGTTCCTGCTATATGGTTCTTTGATGACTGCTCCAAGGAGTAGTAAGACTGTGTCCAAAGGTCTGTAAGGGGTATCAAAACGATACCCTCGATGAATAGGGGTACGATATGAAGGTCACCATAGTCGCCATACAAGTTGAAGGAGGTGTCCAAAGAACAAAAAGGGTTCCATAATCGGCTGTTCGTACGGTATGGTTTCCTGATGGCTGCTCCAAGGAGTAGTAAGACTGTGTCCAAAGGTCTGTTGGGGGTATCAAAACGATACCCTCGATGAATAGGGGTACCAACTGAGTACGAAATGAAGGTCCCCATAGTCGCCATACAAGTTATAGGAGGTGTCCAAAGAACGAAAAGGGTTCCATAATCGGCTGTTCCTACTGTATGTTTCTTTGATGACTGCTCCAAGGAGTAGTAAGACTGTGTCCAAAGGTCTGTAAGGGGTATCAAAACGATACCCTCGATGAATAGGGGTACGATATGAAGGTCACCATAGTCGCCATACAAGTTGAAGGAGGTGTCCAAAGAACAAAAAGGGTTCCATAATCGGCTGTTCGTACGGTATGGTTTCCTGATGGCTGCTCCAAGGAGTAGTAAGACTGTGTCCAAAGGTCTGTTGGGGGTATCAAAACGATACCCTCGATGAATAGGGGTACCAACTGAGTACGAAATGAAGGTCCCCATAGTCGCCATACAAGTTATAGGAGGTGTCCAAAGAACGAAAAGGGTTCCATAATCGGCTGTTCCTACTGTATGTTTCTTTGATGACTGCTCCAAGGAGTAGTAAGACTGTGTCCAAAGGTCTGTAAGGGGTATCAAAACGATACCCTCGATGAATAGGGGTACGATATGAAGGTCACCATAGTCGCCATACAAGTTGAAGGAGGTGTCCAAAGAACAAAAAGGGTTCCATAATCGGCTGTTCGTACGGTATGGTTTCCTGATGGCTGCTCCAAGGAGTAGTAAGACTGTGTCCAAAGGTCTGTTGGGGGTATCAAAACGATACCCTCGATGAATAGGGGTACCAACTGAGTACGAAATGAAGGTCCCCATAGTCGCCATACAAGTTATAGGAGGTGTCCAAAGAACGAAAAGGGTTCCATAATCGGCTATTCCTACTGTATGGTTCCCTGATGGCTGCTCCATGGAGTAGTGAGACTGTGTCCAAAGGTCTGTTGGGGGTATCAAAACGATACCCTCGATGAAAAGGGGTACCAACTGAGTACGAAATGAAGGTCTCCGAAGTCGCCATACAAGTTATAGGAGGTGTCCAAAGAACGAAAAGGGTTCCATAATCGGCTGTTCCTACTGTATGGTTCCCTGATGGCTGCTCCAAGGAGTAGTAAGACTGTGTCCAAAGGTCTGTTGGGGGTATCAAAACTATACCCTCGATGAATAGGGGTACCAACTGAGTACGAAATGAAGGTCCCCATAGTCGCCATACAAGTTATAGGAGGTGTCCAAAGAACGAAAAGGGTTCCATAATCGGCTGTTCCTACTGTATGGTTCCCTGATGGCTGCTCCAAGGAGTAGTAAGACTGTGTCCAAAGGTCTGTAAGGGGTATCAAAACGATACCCTCTATGAGTAGGGGTACCAACTGAGTACGAAATGAAGGTCCCCATAGTCGCCATACAAGTTGTAGGAGGTGTCCAAAGAACGAAAAGGGTTCCATATTCGGCTGTTCCTACTGTATGGTTCTTTGATAACTGCTCCAAGGAGTAGTGAGACTGTGTCCAAAGGTCAGTAAGGGGTATCAAAACGATACCCTCGATGAATAGGGGTACCAACTGAGTACGAAATGAAGGTCCCCATAGTCGCCATCCAAGTTGTAGGAGGTGTCCAAAGAACGAAAAGGGTTCCATAATCGGCTGTTCCTACTATTTGGTTCTTTGATGACTGCTCCAAGGAGTAGTTATACTGTGTCCAAAGGTCAGTAAGGGGTATCAAAACGATACCCTCGATGAACAGGGGTACCAACTGAGTACGAAATGAAGGTCCCCATAGTCGCCATACAAGTTGTAGGAGGTGTCCAAAGAACGAAAAGGGTTCCATAATCGGCTGTTCCTACTGTATGGTTCCCTGATGGCTGCTCCAAGGAATAGTAAGACTGAGTCCAAAGGTCTGTAAGAGGTATCAAAACGATACCCTCGATGAATAGGGGTACCAACTGAGTACGAAATGAAGGTCCCCATAGTCGCCATACAATTTATAGGAGGTGTCCAAAGAACGAAAAGGGTTCCATAATCGGCTGTTCCTACTATTTGGTTCCCTGATGGCTGCTCCAAGGAGTAGTAAGACTGTGTCCAAAGGTCTGTTGGGGGTATCAAAACGATACCCTCGATGAATAGGGGTACCAACTGAGTACGAAATGAAGGTCCCCATAGTCGCCATACAAGTTATAGGAGGTGTCCAAAGAACGAAAAGGGTTCCATAATCGGCTGTTCCTACTACATGGTTTTCTGATGGCTGCTCCAAGGAATAGTAAGACTGAGTCCAAAGGTCTGTAAGAGGTATCAAAACGATACCCTCGATGAATAGGGGTACTAACTGAGTACGAAATGAAGGTCCCCATAGTCGCCATACAAGTTATAGGAGGTGTCCAAAGAACGAAAAGGGTTCCATATTCGGCTGTTCCTACTATTTGGTTCTCTGATGACTGCTCCAAGGAGTAGGAAGACGGTGTCCAAAGGTCTGTTGGGGGTATCAAAGCGATACCCTCGATGAATAGGGGTACCAACTGAGTACGAAATGAAGGTCCCCATAGTCGCCATACAAGTTATAGGAGGTGTCCAAAGAACGAAAAGGGTTCCATAATCGGCTGTTCCTACTAAAAGGTTCTCTGATGGCTGCTCCAAGGAGTAGTAAGACTGAGTCCAAAGGTCTGTAAGAGGTATCAAAACGATACCCTCGATGAATAGGGGTACCAACTGAGTACGAAATGAAGGTCCCCATAGTCGCCATACAATTTATAGGAGGTGTCCAAAGAACGAAAAGGGTTCCATAATCAGCTGTTCCTACTATATGGTTCTCTGATGACTGCTCTAAGGAGTAGGAAGACGGTGTCCAAAGGTCTGTAAGGGGTATCAAAACGATACCCTCGATGAATAGGGGTACCAACTGATTACGAAATGCAGGTCCCAATAGTCGCCATACAAGTTATAGGAGGTGTCCAAAGAACGAAAAGGATTCCATAATCGGTTGTTCCTACTCTTTGGTTCTTTGATGACTGCTCCAAAGAGTAGTTAGGCTGTGTCCAAAGGTCTGTAAGGGGTATCACAACGATACCCTCGATGAATAGGGGTACCAACTGAGTACGAAATGAAGGTCCCCAAAGTCGCCATACAATTTATAGGAGGTGTCCAAAGAACGAAAAGGGTTCCATAATCGGCTGTTCCTACTGTATGGTTCCCTGATGGCTGCTCCAAGGAGTAGTAAGACTGTGTCCAAAGGTCTGTTGGGGGTATCAAAACGATACCCTCGATGAATAGGGGTACCAACTGAGTACGAAATGAAGGTCCCCATAGTCGTCATACAAGTTATAGGAGGTGTCCAAAGAACGAACAGGGTTCCATATTCGGCTGTTCCTACCATATGGTTCTCTGATGACTGCTCTAAGGAGTAGTAAGTCGGTGTCCAAAGGTCTGTTGGGGGTATCAAAGCGATACCCTCAATGAATAGGGGTACCAACTGAGTACGACATGAAGGTCCCCATAGTCGCCATACAAGTTATAGGAGGTGTCCAAAGTACGAAAAGGGTTCCATATTCGGCTGTTCCTACTTTATGGTTCCCTGATGGCTGCTCCAAGGAGTAGTAAGACTGAGTCCAAAGGTCTGTTGGGGGTATCAAAGCGAAACCCTCGATGAATAGGGGTACCAACTGAGTACGAAATGAAAGTCCCAAAAGTCGCCATACAAGTAATAGGAGGTGTCCAAAGAACGAAAAGGGTTCCATAATCGGCTGTTCCTACTGTATGGTTCCCTGATGGCTGCTCCAAGGAGTAGTAAGACTGAGTCCAAAGGTCTGTTGGGGGTATCAAAACGATACCCTCGATGAATAGGGGTACCAACTGAGTACGAAATGAAGGTCCCCATAGTCGCAATACAAGTTGCAGGAGGTGTCCAAAGAACGAAAAGGGTTCCATAATCGGCTGTTCCTACTATTTGGTTCTCTGATGACTGCTCCAAGGAGTAGTAAGACGGCGTCCAAAGGTCTGTTGGGGGTATCAAAACGATACCCTCGATGAATAGGGGTACCAACTGAGTACGAAATGAAGGTCCCCATAGTCGCCATACAAGTTGTAGGAGGTGTCCAAAGAACGAAAAGGGTTCCATAATCGGATGTTCGTACTGTATGGTTCTTTGATGGCTGCTCCAAGGAGTAGTTAGACTGTGTCCAAAGGTCTGTTGGGGGTATCAAAACGATACCCTCGATGAATAGGGGTACCAACTGAGTACGAAATGAAGGTCCCCATAGTCGCAATACAAGTTGCAGGAGGTGTCCAAAGAACGAACAGGGTTCCATATTCGGCTGTTCCTACCATATGGTTCTCTGATGACTGCTCTAAGGAGTAGTAAGTCGGTGTCCAAAGGTCTGTTGGGGGTATCAAAGCGATACCCTCAATGAATAGGGGTACCAACTGAGTACGACATGAAGGTCCCCATAGTCGCCATACAAGTTATAGGAGGTGTCCAAAGTACGAAAAGGGTTCCATATTCGGCTGTTCCTACTTTATGGTTCCCTGATGGCTGCTCCAAGGAGTAGTAAGACTGAGTCCAAAGGTCTGTTGGGGGTATCAAAGCGAAACCCTCGATGAATAGGGGTACCAACTGAGTACGAAATGAAAGTCCCAAAAGTCGCCATACAAGTAATAGGAGGTGTCCAAAGAACGAAAAGGGTTCCATAATCGGCTGTTCCTACTGTATGGTTCCCTGATGGCTGCTCCAAGGAGTAGTAAGACTGAGTCCAAAGGTCTGTTGGGGGTATCAAAACGATACCATCAAACGGGGGTTATCAAACGATCAAAAATAGGGGTACCAACTGAGTACGAAATGAAGGTCCCCATAGTCGCAATACAAGTTGCAGGAGGTGTCCAAAGAACGAAAAGGGTTCCATAATCGGCTGTTCCTACTATTTGGTTCTCTGATGACTGCTCCAAGGAGTAGTAAGACGGCGTCCAAAGGTCTGTTGGGGGTATCAAAACGATACCCTCGATGAATAGGGGTACCAACTGAGTACGAAATGAAGGTCCCCATAGTCGCCATACAAGTTGTAGGAGGTGTCCAAAGAACGAAAAGGGTTCCATAATCGGATGTTCGTACTGTATGGTTCTTTGATGGCTGCTCCAAGGAGTAGTTAGACTGTGTCCAAAGGTCTGTTGGGGGTATCAAAACGATACCCTCGATGAATAGGGGTACCAACTGAGTACGAAATGAAGGTCCCCATAGTCGCAATACAAGTTGCAGGAGGTGTCCAAAGAACGAAAAGGGTTCCATAATCGGCTGTTCCTTCTTTTTGGTTCTCTGATGACTGCTCCCTGGAGTAGTAAGACTGTGTCCAAAGGTCTGTTGGGGGTATCAAAACGATACCCTCGATGAATAGGGATACCAACTGAGTACGATTTGAAGGTCCCCATAGTCGCCATACAAGTAATAGGAGGTGTCCAAAGAACGAAAAGGGTTCCATATTCGGCTGTTCCTTCTTTTTGGTTCTCTGATGACTGCTCCCTGGAGTAGTAAGACTGTGTCC
This sequence comes from Anopheles stephensi, assembly GCF_013141755.1. Classification (NCBI taxonomy): domain Eukaryota; kingdom Metazoa; phylum Arthropoda; class Insecta; order Diptera; family Culicidae; genus Anopheles; species Anopheles stephensi. The sequence goes on along the minus strand of NW_023405392.1, from coordinate 46,757 downwards.
AAAGGTCTGTTGGGGGTATCAAAACGATACCCTCGATGAATAGGGATACCAACTGAGTACGAAATGAAGGTCCCCATAGTCGCAATACAAGTAATAGGAGGTGTCCAAAGAACGAAAAGGGTTCCATATTCGGCTGTTCATACTGTATGGTTCCCTGATGGCTACTCCAAGGAGTAGTAAGACTGAGTCCAAAGGTCTGTTGGGGGTATCAAAACGATACCCTCGATGAATAGGGGTACCAACTGAGTACGAAATGAAGGTTCCCACAGTTGCCATACAAGTTATAGGAGGTGTCCAAAGAACGAAAAGGGTTCCATAATCGGCTGTTCCTACTATTTGGTTCTCTGATGACTGCTCCAAGGAGTAGTAAGACGGTGTCCAAAGGTCTGTTGGGGGTATCAAAACGATACCCTCGATGAATAGGGGTACCAACTGAGTACGAAATGAAGGTCCCCATAGTCGCCATACAAGTTGTAGGAGGTGTCCAAAGAACGAAAAGGGTTCCATAATCGGATGTTCGTACTGTATGGTTCTTTGATGGCTGCTCCAAGGAGTAGTTAGACTGTGTCCAAAGGTCTGTTGGGGGTATCAAAACGATACCCTCGATGAATAGGGGTACCAACTGAGTACGAAATGAAGGTCCCCATAGTCGCCATACAAGTTGTAGGAGGTGTCCAAAGAACAAAAAGGGCTCCATAATCGGCTGTTCCTACTATATGGTTCCTTGATGACTGCTCCAAGGAGTAGTAAGACTGTGTCCAAAGGTCTGTAAGGGATATCAAAACGATACCCTCGATGAATAGGAGTACCAACTGAGTACGAAATGAAGGTCCCCGAAGTCGCCATACAATTTGTAGGTGTCGAAATATCGAAAAGGGTTCCATAATCGGCTGTTCCTACTATTTGGTTCTCTGATGACTGCTCCAAGGAGTAGTGAGACTGTGTCCAAAGGTCTGATGGGGGTATCAAAGCGATACCCTCGATGAATAGGGGTACCAACTGAGTACGAAATGAAAGTCCTCATAGTCGCCATACAAGTTGTAGGAGGTGTCCAAAGAACAAAAAGGGTTCCATAATCGGCTGTTCCTACTGTATGGTTCTTTGATGGCTGCTCCAAGGAGTAGTTAGACTGTGTCCAAAGGTCTGTTGGGGGTATCAAAACGATACCCTCGATGAATAGGGGTACCAACTGAGTACGAAATGAAGGTCCCCATAGTCGCCATACAAGTTGTAGGAGGTGTCCAAAGAACGAAAAGGGTTCCATATTCGGCTGCTCCTGCTATATGGTTCTTTGATGACTACTTAAGGAGTATTAAGACTGTGTTCAAAGGTCTGTAAGGGGTATCAAAACGATACTCTCGATGAATAAGAGTACCAACTGAGTACGGAATGAAGGTCCACGAAGTCGCCATACAAGTTGTAGTAGGTGTCCAAAGATCGAAAAGGGTTCCATAATCGGCTGTTCCTTCTATTTGGTTCTCTGATGACTGCTCCAAAGAATAGTAAGACGGTGTCCAAAGGTCTGTTGGGGGTATCAAAACGATACCCTCGATGAATAGGGGTACCAACTGAGTACGAAATGAAAGTCCTCATAGTCGCCATACAAGTTGTAGGAGGTGTCCAAAGAACGAAAAGGGTTCCATATTCGGCTGTTCCTACTATTTGGTTCTTTGATGGCTGCTCCAAGGAGTAGTAAGACTGTGTCCAAAGGTGTGTTGGGGGTATCAAAACGATACCCTCGATGAATAGGGGTACCAACTGAGTACGAAATGAAGGTCCCCATAGTCGCCATACAAGTTGTAGGAGGTGTCCAAAGAACGAAAAGGGTTCCATATTCGGCTGCTCCTACTATATGGTTCTTTGATGACTACTTAAGGAGTATTAAGACTGTGTTCAAAGGTCTGTAAGGGGTATCAAAACGATACTCTCGATGAATAAGAGTACCAACTGAGTACGGAATGAAGGTCCACGAAGTCGCCATACAAGTTGTAGAAGGTGTCCAAAGATCGAAAAGGGTTCCATAATCGGCTGTTCCTTCTATTTGGTTCTCTGATGACTGCTCCAAAGAATAGTAAGACGGTGTCCAAAGGTCTGTTGGGGGTATCAAAACGATACCCTCGATGAATAGGGGTACCAACTGAGTGCGAAATGAAGGTCCCCATAGTTGCCATACAAGTTGTAGGAGGTGTCCAAAGAACGAAAAGGGTTCCATATTCGGCTGTTCCTACTAAATGGTTCTTTGATGACTGCTCCAAGGAGTATTAAGACTGTGTCCAAAGGTCTGTTGGGGGTATAAAAACGATACCCTCGATGAAAAGGGTTACCAACTGAGTACGAAATGAAGGTCCCCATAGTCGCCATCCAAGTTATAGGAGGTATCCAAAGTACGAAAAGGGTTCCATAATCGGCTGTTCCTACTATTTGGTTCTCTGATGACTGCTGTAAGGAGTAGTAAGGCTGTGTCCAAAGGTCTGTCGGGGGTATCAAAACGATACCCTCGATGAATAGGGGTACCAACTGAGTACGAAATGATGGTCCCCATAGGCGCCATACAAGTTATAGGAGGTGTCCAAAGAACGAAAAGGGTTCCATAATCGGCTGTTCCTACTATTTGGTTCTCTGATGACTGCTCCAAGGAGTAGTAAGACGGTGTCCAAAGGTCTGTTGGGGGTATCAAAACGATACCCTCGATGAATAGGGGTACCAACTGAGTACGAAATGAAGGACCCCTAAGTCGCCATACAAGTTGTAGGAGGTGTCCAAAGATCGAAAAGGGTTCCATAATCGTCTGTTCCTACTATATGGTTCCTTGATGACTGCTCCAAGGAGTAGTAAGACTGTGTCCAAAGGTCTGTAAGGGATATCAAAACGATACCCTCGATGAATAGGGGTATCAACTGATTACGAAATTATGGTCCCCATAGTCGCCATACAAATTGTAGGAGGTGTCCAAAGAACGAAAAGGGTTCCATAATCGGCTGTTCCTACTATATGGTTCCTTGATGACTGCTCCAAGGAGTAGTAAGACGGTGTCCAAAGGTCTGTTGGGGGTATCAAAACGATACCCTCGATGAATAGGGGTACCAACTGAGTACGATATGAAGGACCCCTAAGTCGCCATACAAGTTGTAGGAGGTGTCCAAAGATCGAAAAGGGTTCCATATTCGGCTGTTCCTACTATTTGGTTCTTAAACGACTGCTCCAAGGAGTAGTAAGACTGTGTCCAAAGGTCTGTAAGGGGTATCAAAACGATACCCTCGATGAATAGGGGTACCAACTGAATACGTAATACAGGTCCCCATAGTCGCCATACAAGTTGTAGGAGGTGTCCAAAGAACGAAAAGGGTTCCATAATCGGCTGTTCCTACTATATGGTTCTTTGATGACTGCTCCAAGGAGTAGTAAGACTGTGTCCAAAGGTCTGTTGGGGGTATCAAAACGATACTCTCGAAAAATGGGAGTACCAACTGAGTACGAAATGAAGGTCCCCATAGTCGCCAAACAAGTTATAGGAGGTGTCCAAATAACGAAAAGGGTTCCATAATCGGCTGTTCCTACTGTATGGTTCCCTGATGGCTGCTCCAAGGAGTAGTAAGACTGTGTCCAAAGGTCTGTAAGGGGTATCAAAACGATACCCTCGATGAATAGGGGTACCAACTGAATACGAAATGAAGGTCCCCATAGTCGCCATACAAGTTGTAGGAGGTGTCCAAAGAACGAAAAGGGTTCCATATTCGGCTGCTCCTACTATATGGTTCTTTGATGACTGCTTAAGGAGTATTAAGACTGTGTTCAAAGGTCTGTAAGGGGTATCAAAACGATACTCTCGATGAATAAGAGTACCAACTGAGTACGGAATGAAGGTCCACGAAGTCGCCATACAAGTTGTAGAAGGTGTCCAAAGATCGAAAAGGGTTCCATAATCGGCTGTTCCTTCTATTTGGTTCTCTGATGACTGCTCCAAGGAATAGTAAGACGGTGTCCAAAGGTCTGTTGGGGGTATCAAAACGATACCCTCGATGAATAGGGGTACCAACTGAGTACGAAATGAAAGTCCTCATAGTCGCCATACAAGTTGTAGGAGGTGTCCAAAGAACGAAAAGGGTTCCATAATCGGCTGTTCCTACTATTTGGTTCTTTGATGGCTGCTCCAAGGAGTAGTAAGACTGTGTCCAAAGGTGTGTAAGGGGTATCAAAACGATTCCCTCGATGAATAGGGGTACCAACTGAGTATGAATTGAAAGTCCCCAAAGTCGCCATACAAGTTGTAGAAGGTGTCCAAAGATCGAAAAGGGTTCCATAATCGGCTGTTCCTTCTATTTGGTTCTCTGATGACTGCTCCAAGGAATAGTAAGACGGTGTCCAAAGGTCTGTTGGGGGTATCAAAACGATACCCTCGATGAATAGGGGTACCAACTGAGTACGAAATGAAGGTCCCCATAGTCGTCATACAAGTTATAGGAGGTGTCCAAAGAACGAACAGGGTTCCATAATCGGCTGTTCCTACTAAATGGTTCTCTGATGACTGCTCTAAGGAGTAGTAAGACGGTGTCCAAAGGTCTGTTGGGGGTATCAAAGCGATACCCTCGATGAATAAGGGTACCAACTGAGTGCGAAATGAAGGTCCCCATAGTTGCCATACAAGTTGTAGGAGGTGTCCAAAGAACGAAAAGGGTTCCATAATCGGCTGTTCCTACTATTTGGTTCTCTGATGACTGCTGTAAGGAGTAGTAAGGCTGTGTCCAAAGGTCTGTTGGGGGTATCAAAACGATACCCTCGATGAATAGGGGTACCAACTGAGTACGAAATGATGGTCCCCATAGGCGCCATACAAGTTGTAGGAGGTGTCCAAAGATCGAAAAGGGTTCCATAATCGGCTGTTCCTACTGTATGGTTCCCTGATGGCTGCTCCAAGGAGTAGTAAGACTGAGTCCAAAGGTCTGTTGGGGGTATCAAAACGATACCCACGATGAATAGGGGTACCAACTGAGTATGAATTGAAAGTCCCCAAAGTCGCCATACAAGTTGTAGAAGGTGTCCAAAGATCGAAAAGGGTTCCATAATCGGCTGTTCCTTCTATTTGGTTCTCTGATGACTGCTCCAAGGAATAGTAAGACGGTGTCCAAAGGTCTGTTGGGGGTATCAAAACGATACCCTCGATGAATAGGGGTACCAACTGAGTACGAAATGAAGGTCCCCATAGTCGTCATACAAGTTATAGGAGGTGTCCAAAGAACGAAAAGGGTTCCATAATCGGCTGTTCCTACTAAATGGTTCTTTGATGACTGCTCCAAGGAGTATTAAGACTGTGTTCAAAGGTCTGTTGGGGGTATAAAAACGATACCCTCGATGAATAGGGGTACCAACTGAGTACGATATGAAGGTCCCCATAGTCGCCATACAAGTTATAGGAGGTGTCCAAAGAACGAAAAGGGTTCCATAATCGGCTGTTCCTACTATATGGTTCTTTGATGACTGCTCCAAGGAGTAGTAAGACTGTGTCCAAAGGTCTGTTGGGGGTATCAAAACGATACCCTCGATGAATAGGGGTACCAACTGAGTACGAAATGAAGGTCCCCGAAGACGTCATACAAGTTGTAGGAGTTGTCCAAAGAACGAAAAGGGTTCCATATTCGGCTGTTCCTACTGTATGGTTCCCTGATGGCTGCTCCAAGGAGTAGTAAGACTGAGTCCAAAGGACCGTAAGGGGTATCAAAACGATACCCACGATGAATAGGGGTACCAACTGAGTACGAAATGAAGGTCCCCATAGTCGCCATACAAGTTGTAGGAGGTGTCCAAAGAACGAAAAGGGTTCCATATTCGGCTGTTCCTACTATTTGGTTCTTTGATGACTGCTCCAAGGAGTAGTATGGCTTTGTCCTAAGGTCTGTTGGGGGTATCAAAACGATACCCTCGATGAATAGGGGTACCAACTGAGTACGAAATGAAGGTCCCCATAGTCGCCATACAAGTTGTAGGAGGTGTCCAAAGAACGAAAAGGGCTCCATAATCGTCAGTTCCTACTGTTTGGTTCCCTGATGGCTGCTCCATGGAGTAGTGAGACTGTGTCCAAAGGTGTGTTGGGGGTATCAAAACGATACCCTCGATGAATAGGGGTACCAACTGAGTACGAAATGAAGGTCCCCATAGTCGCCATCCAAGTTGTAGGAGGTGTCCAAAGAACGAAAAGGGTTCCATAATCGGCTGTTCCTACTATTTGGTTCTTTGATGACTGCTCCAAGGAGTATTAAGACTGTGTCCAAAGGTCTGTTGGGGGTATCAAAACGATACCCTCGATGAACAGGGGTACCAACTGAGTACGAAATGAAGGTCCCCATAGTCGCCATACAAGTTGTAGGAGGTGTCCAAAGAACGAAAAGGGTTCCATAATCGGCTGTTCCTACTGTATGTTTCTTTGATGACTGCTCCAAGGAGTAGTTATACTGTGTCCAAAGGTCAGTAAGGGGTATCAAAACGATACCCTCGATGAATAGGAGTACCAACTGAGTACGAAATGAAGGTCCCCATAGTCGCCATACAAGTAATAGGAGGTGTCCAAAGAACGAAAAGGGTTCCATATTCGGCTGTTCCTACTACATGGTTCTCTGATGACTGCTCCAAGGAGTAGTAAGACTGTGTCCAAAGGTCTGTTGGGGGTATCAAAACAATACCCTCGATGAACAGGGATACCAACTGAGTACGAAATGAAGGTCCCCATAGTCGCCATACAAGTTATAGGAGGTGTCCAAAGAACGAAAAGGGCTCCATAATCGGCTGTTCCTACTATATGGTCCCTTGATGACTGCTCCAAGGAGTAGTAAGACTGTGTCCAAAGGTCTGTAAGGGATATCAAAACGATACCCTCGATGAATAGGAGTACCAACTGAGTACGAAATGAAGGTCCCCATAGTCGCCATACAAGTTATAGGAGGTGTCCAAAGAACGAAAAGGGTTCCATATTCGGCTGTTCCTACTGTATGGTTCCCTGATGGCTGCTCCAAGGAGTAGTAAGACTGAGTCCAAAGGTCTGTTGGGGGTATCAAAACGATACCCTCGATGAATAGGGGTACCAACTGAGTACGAAATGAAGGTCCCCATAGTCGCCATCCAAGTTGTAGGAGGTGTCCAAAGAACGAAAAGGGTTCCACAATCGAATGTTCGTACTGTATGGTTCTCTGAAGACTGCTCCAAGGAGTAGTAAGACTGTGTCCAAAGGTCTGTAAGGGATATCAAAACGATACCCTCGATGAATAGGAGTACCAACTGAGTACGAAATGAAGGTCCCCATAGTCGCCATACAAGTTATAGGAGGTGTCCAAAGAACGAAAAGGGCTCCATAATCGGCTGTTCCTACTATATGGTCCCTTGATGACTGCTCCAAGGAGTAGTAAGACTGTGTCCAAAGGTCTGTAAGGGATATCAAAACGATACCCTCGATGAATAGGGGTACCAACTGAGTACGAAAAGAACGTCCCCATAGTCGCCATACAAGTTATAGGAGGTGTCCAAAGAACGAAAAGGGTTCCATAATCGGCTGTTCCTACTATTTGGTTCTCTGATGACTGCTCCAAGGAGTAGTAAGACTGTGTCCAAAGGTCTGTTGGGGGTATCAAAACGATACCCTCGATGAATAGGGGTACCAACTGAGTACGAAATGAAGGTCCCCATAGTCGCCATCCAAGTTGTAGGAGGTGTCCAAAGAACGAAAAGGGTTCCACAATCGAATGTTCGTACTGTATGGTTCTCTGAAGACTGCTCCAAGGAGTAGTAAGACGGTAACCAAAGGTCTGTAAGGGGTATCAAAACGATACCATCGATGAATAGGGGTACCAACTGAGTACGAAATGAAGGTCCCCATAGTCGCCATACAAGTTGTAGGAGGTGTCCAAAGAACGAAAAGGGTTCCATAATCGGCTGTTCCTACTGTATGGTTCCCTGATGACTGCTCCAAGGAGTATTAAGACTGTGTCCAAAGGTCTGTTGGGGGTATAAAAACGATACCCTCGATGAATAGGGGTACCAACTGAGTACGAAATGAAGGTCCCCATAGTCGCCATATAAGTTGTAGGAGGTGTCCAAAGAACGAAAAGGGTTCCATAATCGGCTGTTCCTACTGTATGGTTCCCTGATGGCTGCTCCAAGGAGTAGTAAGACTGTGTCCAAGGGTCTGTTGGGGGTATCAAAACGATACCCTCGATGAATAGGGGTACGATATGAAGGTCACCATAGTCGCCATACAAGTTGAAGGAGGTGTCCAAAGAACGAAAAGGGTTCCATATTCGGCTGTTCCTGCTATATGGTTCTTTGATGACTGCTCCAAGTAGTAGTAAAACTGTGTCCAAAGGTCTGTTTGGGGTATCAAAACGATACCCTCGATGAATAGGGGTACCAACTGAGTACGAAATGAAGGTCCCCATAGTCGCCATACAAGTTATAGGAGGTGTCGAAAGAACGAAAAGGGTTCCATATTCAGCTGTTCCTACTATTTGGTTCTCTGATGACTGCTCCAAGGAGTATTAAGGCTGTATCCAAAGGTCTGTAAGGGGTATCAAAACGATACCCTCGATGAATAGCGGTACCAACTGAGTACGAAATGAAGGTCCCCATAGTTGCCATACAAGTAATAGGAGGTGTCCAAAAACCGAAAAGGGTTCCATAATCGGCTGTTCCTGCTATATGGTTCTTTGATGACTGCTCCAAGGAGTAGTAAGACTGTGTCCAAAGGTCTGTAAGGGGTATCAAAACGATACCCTCGATGAATAGGGGTACGATATGAAGGTCACCATAGTCGCCATACAAGTTATAGGAGGTGTCCAAAGAACGAAAAGGGTTCCATAATCAGCTGTTCCTACTATTTGGTTTGCTGATGACTGCTCCAAGGAGTAGTAAGACGGTGTCCAAAGGTCTGTTGGGGGTATCAAAGCGATACCCTCGATGAATAGGGGTACCAACTGATTACGAAATGAAGGTCCCCATAGTCGCCATACAAGTTATAGGAGGTGTCCAAAGAACGAAAAGGGTTCCATAATCGGCTGTTCCTACTAAATGGTTCTCTGATGGCTGCTCCAAGGAGTAGTAAGACTGAGTCCAAAGGTCTGTAAGAGGTTTCAAAACGATACCCTCGATGAATAGGGGTACCAACTGAGTACGAAATGAAGGTCCCCATAGTCGCCATACAAGTTGTAGGAGGTGTCCAAAGAACGAAAAGGGTTCCATAATCAGCTGTTCCTACTATTTGGTTCTCTGATGGCTGCTCCAAGGAGTAGTAAGACGGTGTCCAAAGGTCTGTTGGGGGTATCAAAGCGATACCCTCGATGAATAGGGGTACCAACTGAGTACGAAATGAAGGTCCCCATAGTCGCCATACAAGTTATAGGAGGTGTCCAAAGAACGAAAAGGGTTCCATAATCAGCTGTTCCTACTATTTGGTTCGCTGATGACTGCTCCAAGGAGTAGTAAGACGGTGTCCAAAGGTCTGTTGGGGGTATCAAAGCGATACCCTCGATGAATAGGGGTACCAACTGATTACGAAATGAAGGTCCCCATAGTCGCCATACAAGTTATAGGAGGTGTCCAAAGAACGAAAAGGGTTCCATAATCGGCTGTTCCTACTAAATGGTTCTCTGATGGCTGCTCCAAGGAGTAGTAAGACTGAGTCCAAAGGTCTGTAAGAGGTTTCAAAACGATACCCTCGATGAATAGGGGTACCAACTGAGTACGAAATGAAGGTCCCCATAGTCGCCATACAATTTATAGGAGGTGTCCAAAGAACGAAAAGGGTTCCATAATCAGCTGTTCCTACTATATGGTTCTCTGATGACTGCTCTAAGGAGTAGGAAGACGGTGTCCAAAGGTCTGTAAGGGGTATCAAAACGATACCCTCGATGAATAGGGGTACCAACTGAGTACGAAATGATGGTCCCAATAGTCGCCATACAAGTTATAGGAGGTGTCCAAAGATCGAAAAGGATTCCATAATCGGTTGTTCCTACTCTTTGGTTCTTTGATGACTGCTCCAAAGAGTAGTAAGACTGTGTCCAAAGGTCTGTAAGGGGTATCACAACGATACCCTCGATGAATAGGGGTACCAACTGAGTACGAAATGAAGGTCCCCATAGTCGCCATACAAGTTATAGGAGGTGTCCAAAGAACGAAAAGGGTTCCATATTCGGCTATTCCTACTGTATGGTTCCCGGATGGCTGCTCCAAGGAGTAGTAAGACTGTGTCCAAAGGTCTGTTGGGGGTATCAAAGCGATACCCTCGATGAATAGGGGTACCAACTGAGTACGAAATGAAGATCCCAAAAGTCGCCATACAATTTGTAGGAGGTGTCCAAAGAACGAAAAGGGTTCCATATTCGGCTGTTCCTACTGTATGGTTCCCTGATGGCTGCTCCAAGGAGTAGTAAGACTGAGTCCAAAGGTCTGTTGGGGGTATCACAGCGATACCCTCGATGAATAGGGGTATCAACTGAGTACGAAATGAAGATCCCCGAAGTCGCCATACAAGTTATAGGAGGTGTCCAAAGAACGAAAAGGGTTCCATAATCGGCTGTTCCTTCTATTTGGTTCTCTGATGACTGCTCCCTGGAGTAGTAAGACTGTGTCCAAAGGTCTGTTGGGGGTATCAAAACGATACCCTCGATGAATAGGGATACCAACTGAGTACGAAATGAAGGTCCCCATAGTCGCCATACTAGTAATAGGAGGTGTCCAAAGAACGAAAAGGGTTCCATATTCGGCTGTTCCTACTGTTTGGTTCCCTGATGGCTGCTCCAAGGAGTAGTAAGACTGAGTCCAAAGGTCTGTTGGGGGTATCAAAACGATACCCTCGATGAATAGGGGTACCAACTGAGTACGAAATGAAGGTCCCCGAAGTCGCCATACAAGTTATAGGAGGTGTCCAAAGAACGAAAAGGGTTCCATAATCGGCTGTTCCTACTATTTGGTTCCTTGATGACTGCTCCAAGGAGTAGTAAGACGGTATCCAAAGGTCTGTAAGGGGTATCAAAACGATACCCTCGATGAATAGGGGTACCAACTGAGTTCCACATGAAGGTCCCCATAGTCGCCATACAAGTTGTAGGAGGTGTCCAAAGAACGAAAAGGGTTCCATATTCGGCTGTTCCTACTATATGGTTCTCTAATAACTGCTCCAAGGAGTAGTAAGACGGTGTCCATAGGTCTGTTGGGGGTATCAAAACGATACCCTCGATGAATAGGGGTACCAACTGAGTACGAAATGAAGGTCCCCATAGTCGCCATACAAGTTATAGGAGGTGTCCAAAGAACGAAAAGGGTTCCATAATCGGCTTTTCCTACCCGGCAAACAATTTGGGTCAGTTTGTAGGTGAAGGGTTTGTAGAAATCGTGCGAAAATGGGTGAAACTCGTGGGGGGGCAATCTCGCTTGGGCGAACTAGCTGTTTTGCTCGTTGCAGCGCATGCGCTGTGCTGTCTTTGAATGTGTGCGTGCGTCAAAAGTGAGCGAAACGCCGCTATGTCAAAAAATGTGTAAACAAACTCAGTTGGAGTTCAGAAAGTAAACATGTGCAATCCGCTTGGTTATGTGCAAAAATTCGTGAAATAATCTAAATATTCTTTATTTTGAACACATCGAAGCTATTACCGATATGTGCAGTGCCGTTGAATAACAAAAATTACTTCAAAAAAGCTTTGTGTGCGGCTGATACTCCAGCATCTTCCCAATATAGGTGTAAACAACGAAAAGAGTATTACTGTTTTGTGATCATCATATTTCATTCGAATTGCACATTACCGGGCAGAAAAAGGTAACGTATTGTTTTCCATACTACTGTGTTCATAGCAACGCCTACTGTTATTTCATTTGCGCTAATATTACACCTTGTTTAACCTATTTTTTTCCTACCTCCACCCATAGCTCAAGCAACCAATTTTGTTTCGGCTGTCTTCTTTCTTGCACGGCTAGGTCAACATATATTATACATATCGAAGAGGTAAGATTATACAACTCATATCTATGTATATACGCGTTACTAGCTGTTGCTAACATTTGTTGTTGTAGAACTTTCCTTCTACCTACCATAATGTCAATTGGTAAGGAGGGAAACATGTATCAAAATCATGTACCTACATTACACAACAAATAAATGTAAACAATTCTTCATCCGATACCTACGATAGCATATACCAAATTCTACTATTCTATTCGTTGGTCGTTGGTTATTTACATATGCAAATGTCGTTTTCGTGTTCATTCGGTTCGAGTTATCGCTACAATCGGTGTCTTTATCTGTGCGCGTGACAGTGTTAGAAACTTCCTAAGTGAAAAACATAGTTAACAAGTGTGTAGAGAATTTGTTCTAGCTTTGCGTAAATTATCAAGCAACTTACATACGTTTGCGATTAAATGACGCAAATTGCTTACATTTCTCAAGTACATTCCTTGTAGTAGTGTTCGAAGTGTAACAATGTCGGTCAAAAGAATGCGTCGAGCCGGCCAAACCAGCAAGATTATCAAAGCTAATAACGCTAAACTAGAGGCAGAATTATTTGGCGAGAGCAGTTCATTCGGTGCTAACATCATTCCTGCAGCAACCACGTTTGAAGGTAAGAACAAGATTGACTACATGAAAGCATATTTAATTGCAATATTAATATCCATCTTTTGCATTCCAGATCCGGAACCAATAAGCCATCATTCGTTTGATGAAGAAGTTGAAGCAGAAGAAATTATCATCGACTGGTTAATTTCCGTTGATTGTGACAATATAGGCCGCTTGTAAATGAGCTGAATGAGTTGATACAGAATGGCATTGTGATAGCCGATAAGCTCATCCAAATATGCGTTAGAGCTATCATCGCAGATTCACCAGCGCGTGCGTTCATAAATGGTAAGTTAGAGAAGCATTTACATGATGTAATTTTCGCATAACTAGCATAGTATATTAATTATCTTTTTTCTTTTAGGTGTTGCATACTTCAATCATAAACATGGGTGCCCAAAATGTACAGTAGAAGGAAAACATCACAGTGCGGCACGTGTTACCTATTTTCTGGATATCGATGTAGTGAAGTAACATAGCATATAAATTATAATATGCGTCTATATCCATGTACTCAAGATAATTGGTTTTTAACTAAGGATTTTTATATTGTTAAATATTGTAAAGCAGAAAAAATAGGATCAACGATTAACATTTATGGGACAGCATTTAACAAAATCACAGAAACTCATACTTTCTTTTGTTCGCCTATGATGAAAGATATATATGAGGCAAATACAAGCTACCTTACCATAGAATCGATAGTTTTTTCACCAACAGATATCAAGTGTAAGTTAGTAGCTATTAAAACGGACGACACGAACTATGTATTTGTACCTCTCATACAGACATTAGTTGAATAAATAATTGTAAAATTTTGAATTATCAATTGTCATGTCATAATAAAAAGTAATATTGTAATTGTTTTCGAAAAAATAAATAATAATCACATATAATCTGGTGTATATTACGTTGTATTTGCGGCAATCAGTATACTGACGAACCTTTCAATATTAAATATTTACTTTTATCACATACATAATTGACTTAGTTGTTTACGTGATTGTTTCAGGTTTAGTCAGTGTTTAATTTATCACAGCTTGTGTTACTTTCGTATCACATTTTTTGTCATAATTTTATATGACAGCAGTCTTTCACGTGGCCGGATCGAACAACGTATCCCATTTGGATCGTTTTGCTATACGCAGGACGCAGCTACGAATAAAGTTAAGATAGTCAGAATTAAATATATACACTACTTAAACCTATGTTTGGTAAATATGAAAAAGGCAATACGACCGTTCTAATTAAAAAAAAAACAAAAATTAAAACGTTAAGAGACTAAAAAAGGAAACATAAGAACTTAATAAAACTCAAACTTAATAATGACTTAAATATAAATTTACATAGTACGTCTTGTGCGACTGAAAGTTTTTCTAATGCCTTACAGAGCTACTTTTAGGAGCATATCCATTTTTTTATGTACATTTCTACGAAGTTTATATCTACTTCTACGCCCATGTGGTTTGTGGCTACATTTTTTAAAAATTGCATAGTATGTACATAGTTTTTGAAGGCTATTTTTCTTCCACCCGATCCGAGCCAGCTACACTTGGCTAAAAATTGTTTGTCGAACATTATATCCAACACTTCATGCAGTCGGCTTTTCGCATTTTGGCTGGATAATTCAGCATCCGCACGCTGTATGAAGGTGTAAAACAAATTTTCATCTGTAAGATGCTCTTCAAACCTGTCCAGTGACTCTTCGTTGCTTATATATTGTATCGGGATGGTTTGAGCATTTCGTCGCACGCCTTTCATCGGGTGTATTGTGGCCGAAATTTCATTCACTACCGCAGCCGTTTGGGCAGTTCGTGCATCCAGTGTTAATAATAAACATTGTGAACAAAAATAGTGCCCAGGACAAGTTGTTTTTGCTTGAAATAACTCTGTGTTCTTATTTACATTAATAGATACGGTGGACGGATGAATGCTGCTTGCTGACGACTGCTCTTCGTGAAATGTTGATCCCGGTGATGATGAAACACACGGTTCCGGCGTCATGCTTAGTGACGGCTGACGGAATCCTTGATGCACGACAGTCGTTTTTGCCGGTCGCGCAAAGTCATGCACGCATGTACCAGCAGCTGAAGCAACAGACGATTTCGGCGTCACACTTGTGGTTGTAGTGGAACAACACGCACGGAACTAGCAGGCACAAGAATCATCCCACGTATCGCTTTCGTTGAGGGCTGCGATCCTCGCTTTTGTGCCATCGATCCTGCCGGACGCGTAGCGATATCCACGGAACCAGCATTGAGAGCAGTAGAAGATTCCGACGTCGCAGACGATCCTGCCGGCCGCGGAATGACACGCATGGAACCTGCAGCGGGAACAAATGCCGGTACCGGCGTCGCACAAGTGGACGGCTGCGATCCTCTCTTTTGTTCCACCGATCCTGCCGGTCGCGTAGCGATATCCATGGTACCAGCATCGGGGGCAAGAGACGGTTCCGGCGTCGGTCTTGATGACGTTCGCGGTCCAAAAACACGGACAATCGCCCCTGTGGAGCATAATACAGCCGAAGGCAGTTGTTGCAGTGTAAAAAGGCACCCTTTCTTTGGTGGTTCCGACATTATATTTTGGCTGAAATAATCAATCGTTTTATTATTTTTTATGTGAGTATGATAATAATTTGATTCATTGTCATGCACTTAATCTTACTTACTTTTATTTATTTATTTTTCAGGTGAAACTGCTGAGTTGAACTTGAATGCTGCTTTGCGCTTTTAAATCTGAATGTTTATGTTTTCAGCTGTGAATTTCAATAAAGGGTAACAATCACACGCACAGTGCCACATTCATGCTAGATGACACGCACACACTGAAAGAAATCGCGGCGAAACAGCCAAGGGGCGAAATGGAAGAAATGGGCGAAAAGCTGTCGAAATTTGAAAATCGTCATAAAATGCGTCTAAGTGATGGCTTTTATGACGGATTTTTGCTTCGGGATTTTTCCCCCATTTCGCTCGATTTCTACATACCCCTGGCCCTCAATCGTGCAAACCGGGTAGGGATCCGGGAGCAATCTCGCGATCCCATGGTTCGGTGCAAGAAATGATACGAAGTGTTCATAAGCCTCCTCTGGAGGCAGAACCATCGTAGCAAAGTTCGGAAACCCAAGGGTCACAAAAACTCGCAGGACAATCTCTTCGAATAATCGGGGACTTGTGGGGACCACCGTGCCCTTACAAGTCAACTACACCTTAAATGGTGATGGTTGTCCTACGGGGACCTGCGGAGAGCAAAAGGAGTCAGGAACAATCGTAGGACAACCTTTGCGAATAATCGGGGACTTGTGGGGACCACCGTGCCCTTACAAGTCAACTACACCTTAAATGGTGATGGTAGTCCTACGGGGACCTTCAGGGAGCCGCAGTAAGTCGCAGGTCGTATGCGAGCCTTGATAGGTCCTGTTGGGGACGTGCGGGGTGTAATGCCTCGGTACGTCAAATGTTGGTGTACGATGTACATCGATAATCTGACATCCTCCTCAATAACCTTTGCTCGTGTGGTGATTGGCGCTGTGGAGTCGGTGTACTGCCGCAGGTCAACAAGAGTGTTCACAACAAAGATTGTGTCACCTGGTGAACGAAGAAAGAGTGTCTGCGGGGACTGGTGCCCTGGTAGACAAATAATATCGAACAAGCAATTGACGAAGACGAATTCTGGTTGATCCTACCAGTAATATACGCTTGTCTCAAAGGTTAAGCCATGCATGTCTAAGTACAAACATAAATGAATGTGAAACCGCATAAGGCTCAGTACAACAGCCATAATTCACAAGATCATCCACCCATCAGTTACTTGGATAACTGTGGAAAAGCCAGAGCTAATACATGCAACATGCCGGGACCGCTGTCCGCTTGCGGGCGGTGGAACTGGTGCACTTATTAGTAAAACCAATCGCCTCCGGGCGGCTTGAGTTGAAGTCTGGATAAGGATGCCGATCGTATGGTCGCTTGACCGACGACAGATCTTGCAAATGTCTTCCCTATCAACTATTGATGGTAGTGTAGAGGACTACCATGGTTGCGACGGGTAACGGGGAATCAGGATTCGATTCCGGAGAGGGAGCCTGAGAAATGGCTACCACATCCAAGGAAGGCAGCAGGCACGTAAATTACCCAATCCCGGCACGGGGAGGTAGTGACGATAAATAACAATATGGACCTCTCTAACGATGGTCCATAATTGGAATGAATTGAGCATAAATCCTTCAATAAGGATCAAGTGGAGGACAAGTCTGGTGCCAGCAGCCGCGGTAATTCCAGCTCCACTAGCGTATATTAAAGTTGTTGCGGTTAAAACGTTCGAAGTTGATTCCCCGTCCAGACACGCGACCGCCGCGGGCGCCCGGCACACGCCGGATACGTTCGTGCGCGAGCTCGCGGCTGCGACTCACAATGGTGTGCCTGGGCGTCAACCTCGTGATCGGTCGGGCACGTCCCGAGCCGGTGCGTGGTGCCCGGGCAGCTCCCATTTACCTTGAACAAATTAGAGTGCTTCAAGCAGGCTAGTACAAAAGCGTCTACACCCGCCCAGGGTTGGCGTTGGCCGAGAATAATCTTGCATGGAATAATGGAACATAACCTCGGTCTGAGTCTTTTGGTTGGTTTTGTATAGACCCAGAGGTAATGATTAACAGAAGTAGTTGGGGGCATTGGTATTACGGCGCGAGAGGTGAAATTCGTAGACCGTCGTAGGACCAACTGAAGCGAAAGCGTTTGCCATGGATGCTTTCATTAATCAAGAACGAAAGTTAGAGGATCGAAGGCGATTAGATACCGCCCTAGTTCTAACCGTAAACGATGCCAATCAGCAATTGGGAGACGCTACTACATTCGGTGCTCTCAGTAGCTTCCGGGAAACCAAAATCGGGTTCCGGGGGAAGTATGGTTGCAAAGTTGAAACTTAAAGGAATTGACGGAAGGGCACCACAAGAAGTGGAGCTTGGAGAGGCGAACTGTCAAAGGAAGCAAGCGGACGCCTTCCGTTAGCTCCTTGTGATTATAGTGTTTTTACGAAAAAAAACTTACAAAGTGGTGGTGCAAATTTGTTAGAAACGTGTACGAACACATATTTTGCGCAAACACCGTGAAGTTTTGGTGAAAAAGTGGAAAAAACGTCGATTATTGGCACACAAACATTGCGTCGTGCACCGGTGCGTGTGGCCACGAAGGGTGCGTGTGTGGTGCTGTAAGTGCGTGCGAGCGTAGCGCTCCCTTTCGGTGCGGTTGAAGGGGAGCCCGCAGCCGCTGTGCAGTGTATTTTTATTACGGACAGGAGCATAACAGTGTTACAAACATTACCCCCAACGAGGGAAGAAACATTCAGTGTTAAAACAGTGCGGAAAAGTGCGTTTGACCAGCAGGCAATACCACCTGCTAAGGGCACGTGAACTTAGCACGTAAGGGCTTGGCTGTGTCAGTGAGTGCGTGCGTAGGGTGACGTGCCTTGGGTTTGACGTCTGGACAGTGGGCACACCATCGGTCATCCCGGTTGTTGTCCTGCGAGAATTCCCCCCTAGTGCCACCAGCGCCCTCTATGGGGCACTAGCGGAAGTTTCTCCGGAGAAACAAACCCAAAGCTCCGCACTGAGCGTGCTATAAACCAATGCAGGATGCATACCGGCCAGGCGCACGTATCCAGTGAGTACAACGCTGGATAAGATGACGAACCGGGCAGCAGCATAATGTCGGGAGTAGAGAGTGATGATTCGGTGGAGGTGGTCCCCGAGATCATCAAGCCGAAGAAAAGGAGACTGTCTCCGCGCGTTGTGATGACACCCCTGGAGTTGTCGCCAGGGACGATGTCGTCACTACGGAGCTCTCAGGGGGCACCCAAGCCAGCCCCGAGAAAACCGCTGGAAGAGCCGGACGAGGGAGCGCGGAAGCGTACCTCCCCCGCTCCCGCCCCGACGCCGTCGCCAAGTAGATCCATGTCTCCTGAGATGCTGGCACCAGCCGCATCGGAGCCGACCAGTTTGCCGTCGGCAGAAGCGTCGGACAGACAGGCGCGGATGTACGAGCGGGTTTTGGAGAAGCTCGAGGAGCTAACCGCTCTTTACCGGAAGAGTCAGGAGGAAAACTCGAGGCTCCGCGCGGAGCTCGATACATATCGAACGGGTGTGCGAACCGTAGTGCAGCTGGAGGATTCAGCGACTGGCGTGCGCTTGGGAAACCAAGCCTCTTCCAGGTCAAAGCCCAGCCAAAGGACACTCAGGCGCTCCAAGCAGAGGGAGAGAGCCGAGGCACGCCAGTCGCAGGGTCCTGCCCAGCATCGCCTGCTGGAACTGCAGGAGCAGCTGCGCCGTGAGATCGAAAGGGAAGGGAGGCAGATGAGGGCGAGGAGCGGGCACGGGCAGCGGTCCCAGCCTCTGCAGCAGCCGTACGACTTTCCGGCACCGGAAACCAGGCGGCAGCAGCAGCAATCCTACCGCGATGCCCTGGTAGGTGGTTGGCAGGTTGTGGGGAAGCGGCAAAAGGCCCAGCCTTCAGCTGCACCTCAGCAGCGGCAGCGGCCGCAACCTGCCACCAAGAGCCAACGCCCCGCACAGGCGAACCGACGGACAAAAAGACGACGACCAGACGCCATTCTGGTGGTCCCAGCACCGGGGGTCTCCTTCGCGGACATGTACAGACCCATCCGGACGAGCCCGGCCCTGGAGGATGTCCAGCATTACATCCGTATCGGCAAGCGGACACCGAAGGGGAACCTTCGGATGGAGCTGGCACGGGACATGGACTCGGCGGCGCTGTGCAGCCGCATTCAGTCCACGCTGGGAGAGCTGGGATCCGCCAGGGTCCTGACGGAGATGGCGGAGGTTGTGTTGAAAAACGTCGACAACCTCACGGAGGAGGATACGATCAGGGAGGCGCTGATGGCGGCACTCGCCAAGGAGCCAGCGGTGGCCTCGCTTCGCATCTGGGAGCGGGCAGATGCTACAAAGCGGGCTCGAGTGCAGCTACCGCGAGTGGAAGCGGAAGCCCTGCTCCAAAAAGACCGCCTTCTGATCGACTACTCCTCGTGTCGGCTGCAGGAGGCCCCCAGGCTGGAGGCGGCAAAGCGCCGCTGCTTCCAGTGCCTGGAGTGGGGGCACATGGCAGCGGACTGCGTCGGGCCCGATCGCAGTAACTGCTGTATCAGATGCGGAGCTCCTGGCCATCGGGCGGCCAGCTGCAGCAGTGCGGTTAGCTGCATTCGGTGTGGAGGACCACATCGAATTGCAGCGCACGGGGGAGCGAACCTTCCCCCCCGCCGCTAAGCATGCCTGTGGGGAGCCATCTCCAGGTCCTGCAGGTTAACATCAACAGGAGTCGGAGTGCGCAGGACCTGGCTCTCCACACAATGCGGACGGAGCGGGTTGACGTTATGGTGGTGTGCGAGCTGAGTTCGGTTCCGGACGGGAACGCAAACTGGGTGGTGGACCGCGACAGGCTGGTGGCCATTGTCGCGAGCGGATACTCCCACCCGGTTCAGCAGATTTGGAGCTCGAGTTTTCCCGGCATCGTGGCGGCGGACGTGGCAGGCGTCACGATCATAGCGTGTATCGCGTCGCCAAGCATCGGGGCCCCCAGTTTGTTGAGATGCTGCAACGCATTGAGGTGCTCGCCTCAGGACGCCCCCGAGTGTTGCTTGCCGGCGACTTCAACGCCTGGCATAGCGCCTGGGGCAGCAGCAGGACCAACACGAAGGGCGAGGAACTGCTACAGCTGGCGGAGGGTCTCGGGCTCGATGTCCTGAACCTTGGGAGGGAAGCCACCTTCCTCGGGAACGGCGTCGCTCGCCCGAGCATTGTGGACGTCGCCTTCGCCAGCACTTCCATCAGCAGGCAGGACCTCGTCGGGGACCCCGACAGGCAATGGAGGATGCTGGGAACGTACACGTTCAGCGATCACCGGTACATCCGCTTCGAGGTGGGGGAAAGGCCGGCGGCAACGAGCCGGAACTCAACGGGAGCAGAAGCAGCACCAGCAGTGAGAGCAGCGGGCAGACGCTGGCGGGCAAAGGAGTTCAGCCGGGAGCTGTTCGACATCGCGTTGCGGGCAGCCAACTTCGTGGAGGAGGCCACGGACCCTGAGGGCCTGACCCGAACCCTGAGCCGGGCGTGCAGCGAAATCATGGCGGAGGTTTCCCCGTCAGTCAGCCACACAGGACGTCCGGCGTACTGGTGGACACCAGAGATTGGCCGGCTACGGGAGAACTGCCGCCTGGCTTGGGAACGGTACAGCAGGGTACCGACTAGCGACACGGCAGCCCGCAGAACAGCTTCTGCACGGCACCAGGAGGCCCGCCAGCTGCTGACAGCTGAGATCCGGGCTAGCAAGCGGGACCGGTATAGCGAATTCCTGCAACACCTGGCGGATGATGAGACGGGTAGGTGGCAGGTGGAGCTCCTGCGACGGCTCGGAGGGAGCCGCGTTGCACAAGAACGCGATCCGACCGTTCTGCAGCGCATTGTGGACGCGCTGTGCCCGAACCACCCCCCTGTTGCCTGGCCTCCCATCGAACCGGACGGCGTCAACATCAGGCCAGTGACGGAGCAGGAGTTGCTCGACATCGCGGCTGGCCTGAACCCTCGGAAGGCGCCCGGTCTGGATGGACTGCCGAACGCTGCCCTTTCGGCTGCCATCCGGGCGCATCCGACGACGTTCGCGAGGCTCCTCCAGGAGCAGATGGATGCTGGCCGCTTCCCGCGGCAATGGAGGAAGGCGAAGCTGGTGCTGCTTCCCAAACCGGGAAAACCCCCGGGCGAGCCGTCATCGGTGAGACCGGTGATGTTGCTGGACACGCCCGGCAAGGTGTACGAGCGAGTACTGCTTAACCGCCTGAACGACCACATCGAGATGCCGACGGAGCCGCTCCTCTCCGAATACCAGTTCGGCTTTCGGCGTGGTCGGTCGACACTTCAGGCGGTTGGGCTGGTGATGGAGGCCACCAGATCTGCGCTGAGTTTCGGACGAACGAATAGACGCGACAAGCGCTGCCTGCTTGTCGTTGCTCTGGACGTCCGTAACGCGTTCAATTCCGCAGACTGGCAGGCCATAGCACTGGCGCTGCAGACCAAAGGAGTGCCCTCAGGACTGCGCAGCATCCTGCAGGAGTACTTCTCCGACCGTGAGCTGACGTATGATACCAGCTCCGGTCCGGTAACACGCCGAGTAACGGCAGGTGTTCCGCAGGGGTCCATTCTGGGCCCCACCCTGTGGAATATCCTGTACGACGGCGTGTTCGGAGTGCAGCTGCCGGAAGGTGCATCCGTCATCGGCTTTGCGGACGACCTGGCAGTACTCGCCAAGGGGTGTACACCGGAGGAGGCGGCAGGTGTAGCGGAGGAAGCTGTGGCAGCGATTTCCGCCTGGATGGAGCAACATCGGTTGCAGCTGGCCCCGGAAAAGACGGAGATCGTCCTCATCTCCAGTCTGCGTCGGGGCCACCCAGCGGTGCCCGTGGTGATCAACGGTGTCGAGGTCCGCTCGAAGCCGGCGATACGCTACCTCGGGGTCATGCTTCACGACCACCTCTCGTGGAAGCCACACGTCGAGAAGGCCACCGCAAAGGCACTCCGTGTGGTGAAGCTGGCCACCGGCGTGATGTCCAACCACGCCGGACCGAGGTTGGCTAAACGTCGGCTGCTGGCAGCAGTGGCGGACTCGGTTGTGCGATACGCGGCACCCATCTGGGCGGAGGCGGTGAAGTTCCAGTGGTGCAGGCGGAAACTGGAGCAGCTGCAGCGACCTTTGGCGAAAGGTGTCGCCAGGACCTTCCGCACCGTCGGCTACGACACGGCGGTAGTGCTGGCAGGATTGATCCCGCTACACCTGCAGGTGGACGAAGTCGCGCGGTGCTATACCAGGCACCAACGGGCGTTGCAGAGGCGGGTGCTGATAGACAAGGAGGTGATCAAGCGGCTGGAGCACTCGGCGACCATCAGGCAGTGGCAGACATCGTGGGACCAGGATGCCGCTCATCCGACCGCGAGCAGGTTCCTACGATGGGCTCACCGCGTGCTGCCGGATATTGCCGGCTGGGTAGGTAGGAAGCACGGCGAGGTTGATTTCTTCCTTAGCCAGGTACTCTCCGGACATGGCTTCTTCCGGGAGTACCTACATGCTATGGGTTTCACCTCTGCCCCGACCTGCCCCTTCTGCGCCGACAACACCGTGGAGTCGGCAGAGCACGTGGTGTTCCACTGTCCGAGGTTCGCCGACATAAGAGTGCAGTTCTTGACGGACGCAGACGGCGTCGTCATTTCCCCCGATGAGCTGGAGCATTTTCTGCTGTCGAGCCCGGAGGCTTGGCAGCGAACGGCCACGGCAGCACGGCGGATCTGCAGCTTCCTGCAGCAAAGGTGGCTGGAGCAGCAGGTTGCCGAAAACGCGGCCATCGCTGGCGGGATCGTTTCCGCCAATGAGCTGGCGGAACGCGCTCGGCAACAGGTCCGCCGTGAAGCCAGAAACGCTGGCCAACGGCGAAGAAGCCGGCAACGGCAGACATACGCCATCGGGGAGATGGAAATGGACCAACAACAGCACCCGTCCAATCAGCAGCAGGAGAGTCAACGCCCAATTCGGCCCGAACGAGTTCCGCCATCGGCCGAAGTGTTACTTCATCGTCGGCTAAGACGGAACCAACGGCAGCGGGAATACCGCGCCCAATTACGCGCGGGTACATTGCCGCCATTGCGTTCGGGCCGAACTCGCCGAAGTAGAACACCGCCGACGGAGGAGGAGCTAGCCCGACGACGGGCCAACAGGCGTGCGCGAGAACGCCATCGTCGCCACGAGCGACAGGATCGCCATCGCGGATTAATGTCGGCCGACGTTGAAGCCGCCATCGCGACCACAAACACGTCTACGCGTTGAGTGGGAGCGGTTAGGAACGAAACGATCGGCCAGTCAGCGAGCGTGCGAGAAGACGACCGGGCGAGACCGGCATTTTGCCGTCTCCGTTTTGTGCGGTCGTTCGTTCTCGCACAGTCGGGCGAGAGAGAGCGCGCGTGCGCTCGGTTCGGGTACGTTCGGCATTTTGCGTCCTCCGCTTTGTGCGGATGTTCGTACCCGACCGGCAGTGGGAGAGAGAGCGTGCGCGTGCAATGTGAGAGTTAGGTCCGTCTTTTTCGTTTACGTTTTGTGCGGATGTTTGTTCTGTCCCACCGTAAGCGTCAAAGTGTTAACGTGATTATGTGTGTGCATGTGTGTGTGCGTACATACTCAACGTTAGTAATAGGGAAAAATGGAGGATCGGCGAACCGCGGGCACGCCCGCTTCGTTAATGTTAGGTGCTTCAATGTACGTCCTTCATTTTAATGTTGTGTTTACGTATAGACAGGCGGGGCGCGTGCCCTAACTAAATGTAGCTAGGGACGCAATTGCATCCGGTGGCTGAGCCTCCGTCGGGAAGGCCGCCGGCAATGGTGATGTTTATTCGTGTATAATTGTTCATGCGTGTTCTATACCAGTTATTGCTATAAATAAGCAACGCAGCAAAACATTTATATTTTTAAACGAATAAACAAATGCAATTTAAAAAAAAAAAGAAGTGGAGCTTGAGCAGAGGCGAACTGTCAACCGAAGCGAGCGGACGCATTTCGTGAGCTTCTGGTGAAAACAGATTATCGAGGGAAAACTATTTTGAAAACAGTGAAACGTGCGTGCAAAGTGTTGAATTATCGAGTTTGCACGACACCTGCGTGAAGACCCAGTGAAAATCCGTGAAAATATAGTTAATAACGGCACACAAACATTGCGTCGCGCTTCGGCGCGTGTGACCGAAATAGTGCGTGTGTGGTGAGGTGAGTGCGTGCGTGCGAAGCGCTCCCTTTCGGTGCGGTTGAAAGGGAGCCCGCACCCGCAGTTGGGAGGAGAAAACTTTTGCGGAGTGAAAGAGTGCTGTGAAAATCACCACATTAAAGAAAAAAAAAACAAAACATTCAGTGTAAAACAGCACCAAAACGGGTGAAACACGACGGTGCAAAACACGTGCTAAGGGCACATGCACTTAGAAGGGCAGTGTGTGTCAGTGTCGGTTGGTGCGTGCGAGGTGTGTTGCGTGCACATTAACTGACAAGTGCACAGTGGAGAGCTCATCGGACATTCCGGTTGATGTCCTGGGAGAGCTCTCCTCTTTAGTGCCACCAGCGCCACCTATGGGGCACTAGCACAAGCCCTATCGTAGACACCAACCATAAAAGCTCCGCACTGAGCTTTTGCCATAAAGGCGAATGCGGACCGCATACCGGCTAGACACAGAAGCCTAGTGATTGCTGGGCAGAGCAACGAACCGGGCAGCGGTAGCCATGCAAGAGGAGGAGAGCGGGTCTGATGGGTCGGTGGATGCAGAGGCCACCGTAACCGTCAAACCGAAGAAAATGAAGATGTCGCCGCGAGTAGTGATGACGCTCCTGTCGTCGGGAACGCTGTCGTCGCTATGTAGCCCAACGGGAGCACCCACGCCAGCCCCGAGGGGAACGCCAGGGACACCAGGAGAGTCGGATGTGGAAGCGCGAGAGAGGACCGCCCCCGCCTCCGCCCCCACACCATCACCACGGAGATCGGTATCTCCCGAGATGCTGGCGCCAGCCACATCGCCGTCAGTAGAAGAAACCGAAACCTTTTCCGTGGAACGAGAAGCGGAACCATCACCGCCTGCAGATGACTTCACGAGTCGCTTCGAGAAGCTCATGCAGAAGCTGGAACAGATGACCGCGATGTGGGAGAAGAGCCAGGCGGAGAACGCGAGACTCCGCCATGAGCTGGAAATCTATCGCACGGGCGTTAGAACGATTGAGCAGCTGGAGGACTCAGTGACTGGCGTGCGCTTGGGAAGCCAAGCGACTACCAAGTCAAAATCCGGGCCCAGCAAAAGAACGATTAGGCGCACCAAACAACGCCAGAGAGCCGAAGCACGCCAGTCGCTGGGTCCTGCCCAGCATCGCCTGCAGGAACAGCTGCGGCGGGAAATGGCGGGGGAGCAACGGCAGGCACAGGCGAGAGATGGGCATGGGCAGCGACCCCAACCCCTGCAGCCGCGGGACCTTCCGGCAACGGAAACCAGCCGGCAACAGGATCAGTCGTACCGGGACGCCCTGGTATCCGGATGGCAGGTGGCAGGGAAGCGGCAAAAGGCTCAGCCTTCAGCCGCAACCCAGCAGCGGCAACAGCCGAAACCTGCAGCACCAAGCCAACGCCCTGCACAGGCGAACCGACGGGCCCGACGCCGACGACCAGATGCTATCTTGGTGGTTCCGGCACCGGGGGTCTCCTTTGCGGAGATCTACAGGCCCATCCAGACGAGCCCGGCCCTGCAGGAGGACCAGAAGCACATCCGCATCGGGAAAAGGACCCCGAAAGGAAACCTCAAGATGGAGCTGGAACGTGATGTGGATGCCGAGGCGTTGTGTCGCCGCATCCAATTTACGCTGGGGGAGCTTGGGTCTGCCAAGGTCCTTACCGAGATGGCGGAGGTGCTTCTCAAGAATGTGGACAACCTCACCGAAGCGGACACCATCCGGGAAGCGCTGAGGGCGGCACTCACGAGGGAGCCAACGGTGGCCTCGTTGCGGATGTGGGAGAGGGCCGACGCGACGAAACGGGCTCGTGTACGTCTACCGCGTGTCGAGGCAGAAGCCATCTTGAGCAAGAAGCGCTTGCTCATCGACTACGCTTCTTGCCAGCTGGAGGAGGCCCCCATGCTGGAAGCGGCAAAGCGCTGTTGCTTCCGGTGCCTGGAGAGGGGGCATATGGCGGCGAACTGCATCGGGCCCGACCGCAGCAAATGCTGCATACGATGTGGAGAACCTGGCCATCGGGCGGCCACCTGCAGCAGTGCAGTTAGCTGCATCCGGTGTGGAGGACCGCACCGCATTGCAGCGCACGGCTGCAGAGGAGCAAACCGATAGCGGGGAGTGCCGGCGATGCAACGCCCGTTTCGACCCGAACAAGATCCGCCATCGGCCGAAGTTCACTTCGTCGTTGGCAAGGCGGAACCAGCGGCAATAGAATACCGCGCCCAATGACGTGCCGGTATATTGCCGCCATCGCGTTCGGGTCAAATGCGCTGTCGCAATCATAGGATTAGTAAGCCCGACGATGGGCCAACCAAGAGAGCGAACCGCCATTGAGGTTCCACGTCGGTGGACGTCGAGGCCGCCATCGCTACCATGAGCACTGAGTGGGAGCGGTCTAGGCCGAAACGAGACACCAATCAGAGCGCATGCGAGAAACGACCGGGCGAGACCGGCATTTTGCCGTCTCCGCTTTGTGCGGTCGTTCTACTCGCACAACGGAGAGAGAGTGAGAGCGTGCACGCTCGGTTCGGGTACGTTCGGCACTTTGCGTTAACTGTGTGCATGTGCGTCCATGCATTTCTAATGTTAGCGTAAGCATCAGGGAAAAGGAGAAATGGCGAATTTCGGGCACGCCCGCTTCGTTTGTAACAGGAGTAGCGTTCGTTTCCGTCATTTTTGTTAAATGTCGTGACGTCGAATAGATAGGCGGGGCGCGGGCCCTCACTTTATGTAGCGAGGGACGCCATTGCCGCCGGTGGCTACGCCTTCGCCGGGAAGGCCGCCGGCAATGGAGTTTGTTTATTTGTTACCAATATTTGTTCATGCGCGTTTTATATTCGTTTTACTGAAAATGTTATGTACTACCGCAACAAAATTTGGATTTTTAATGAATAAACACGAGGCTTGAAAAAAAAAAAAAAAAAAAAAGAAAAGAAGTGGAGCTTGCGGCTTAATTTGACTCAACACGGGAAAACTTACCAGGTCCGAACTTATCGAGGTAAGACAGATTAAGAGCTCTTTCTCAAATTTAAGGGTAGTGGTGCATGACCGTTCTTAGTTCGTGGAATGATTTGTCTGGTTAATTCCGATAACGAACGCGACTCAAACAAGCTAACTAGAACGCTGTCAGCAGTGTGCCTCCGGGCTCTCCTGACGTTACGGGGCGGCGGCGCCTTCGCGGGCGGTCGTCGCACTAGTTTGCCCTGCTTAGCGGGACAACTTGTGTTTAGCAAGGTGAGAGTGAGCGATAACAGGTCCGTGATGCCCTTAGATGTTCTGGGCTGCACGCGTGCTTCAATGTGGGCAGCAGCGTGTTCTCGCCAATAGGCGCCCCCATTCCGAGAGGAACGGAAAATCACCCAAATGCTCATTTAGTTGGGATTGGGGACTGCAACGGTCCCCATGAACCTGGAATTTCTAGTAAGTGCTAGTCATTAGCTAGCGCTGATTACGTCCCTGCCCTTTGTACACACCGCCCGTCGCTACTACCGATGGATTATTTAGTGAGGTCTCTGGAGGCATACCTTCCGCGGTTCCTTCGTGAGCTGCAGTTGGCACGGCCGAAGTTGACCGAACTTGATGATTTAGAGGAAGTAAAAGTCGTAACAAGGTTTCCGTAGGTGAACCTGCGGAAGGATCATTACCGATCAAACAAGTCCGAGAGTGAGGTTGACAAACGCATCGTCGGCATTATATGCTGACGCGCACGCTACAACCACAAGATGGTGTAGCACACTTGGTAGAGTTGAGCGAAAGCAACTCTTTCAAAGGGATACACATACCACTGACTCGGTGCAGGTCAGTAAAGACGCACTGTATAAATTACACCGGTCGTGAAGGGAGGAAACTTGTGATATTTGGGAATTTCTAAAACTGGAGCGGATAATTGAATATGTGTTATGCGTTTGGAAGTTGCTTTTGTAATGTTTATTCAACCGTCAGATTTGTACATAATTCAATTACTCTAGTTCATTTTTCTTACATTGGCGTCTGGTTTATACTCTCTGCTCGTAGTGTTGTCAAGTGTTGTTTATTTTTCATGCAATAACAATTCAAAATATTTTCATGCAAATTAATTAATTATACTAATTATCCAAATTCAACATTCCGGCCACCAAAAGAGAATTCTTTTAAATGCATGAAACTATGTGATCGACGTGTAAACTTAACTTGACTTAACGCTCCAAATGTCAACAACTGTTGTTTACTATTTCCCACGTGTATCCTTCTTCCGCTCTAACCTCTCTGTTCGATTGGATTGGGTAGTAACGCGATTCTGCTGATGGCTCGAACAATTTCTTTTCCTGTGCCCACTCGTAAAGTTACTACTCTCACTACACCGTCTTTTCCTGGGTGCAAAGCTGTTATTCGCCCTTTTGGCCAAACTGCAGGTGGGGTATTGTCTTCTTTCACGATCACTAATTGGTTCACTTCTAGCTTCACCGGTGTATTGTTCGCGTGCTTTGCCCTGGCCTGTAGCTGCTGTAGATATTCTGGGTACCACCGTGCCCAAATCTCTTGCATCTGCCTTTGCACTAATTGGTACTCCTTCAAACGGTTCGGAGAAATCTTGCTAAGATCTACTTGTGGTACCGCCTGCATGCTACTCCCTATCAAGAAATGGCCCGGGGTTAGTGCTTCCAAATCTGTTGGCTCATCTGATATTGGTATCAATGGACGCGAATTTAAACAAAGCTCAACTTGTGCCAGAAGGGTAAGCATATTTTCTTGCGTCACACTTCTAACTCCTATCGTCTTTAACAGATGCCTTTTAGCGGACTTAACTGCCGCTTCCCAAAGTCCTCCAAAATGAGGCGCACGCGGGGGGATAAACTTCCATACCAGTTCGTTCTCTGCGCACCAATCAAAGATCGCTCTCCTATCACCCTCATCGATTTTCAGCATCCTATAGATGCGATGCAACTCGTGTGCCGCGCCCTTGAACGTCGTTGCATTGTCCGAATGCAATTCGGCTACTTTACCACGTCTCGCGACAAAGCGACGTAGTGCTGATAGGAAAGCAGTCGATGTGAGATCACTCACCAGCTCGATATGGACTGCCCTTGTCGCGAAACATACGAATATCGCGATGTATGCCTTCGTTGGGCTTCGGTTGCGGACGGTCGACTTTAACAAAAACGGCCCACAGTAGTCGACGCCGCTGACGGCAAACGGTCGCGTTGGTGTCACTCGTGACTTAGGCAAATCAGCTACCGCCTGTTTCACCAGCGTTGGCTTGTTCCGAAAGCATGTGTGGCATCGATGGTACATGCTCTTTGCTAAGTTCCGGCCCCCAATCAACCAAAACTTCTGCCGGATTGTTGCTAACATGAATTGTGGCCCCGCGTGCATCTTTTGATGATGAGTGTTCTCGACCAGTAGTGTCGACAGCCGATGTGATGCAGCGAGGACAATCGGATGTTTGGTTGACTCTGGTATGTTGGCGTTACCAAGCCGGCCACCGACGCGTAACACACCCTTTGGGTCGAGGTATGGAGACAACCACTTTAGTCTCGACCTTCCGCTCACCAGCTTTCCTCGTTTCAGGTCGTCCATCTCCTCCGCAAACGAATCATGTTGTGCCCGTTGACACAACCTCAGTTCCGCATCCTGCAACTCCGCCGCTGTAAGCGGTGGAACGGAACTCAATGGCGTCTTCATGTCCGTATTCCGCTTGACGCTGTTGATCGACGTTGACTTGCTCGCCCTGAGGTTGGAGAGGATTCGCAAGCAATAAGCAACAACCCTTCGCAACTTGCCGTACGAGGAATAACGTGCGAAAAGTATGTTGCTAAAGTCACACGTCGTAGAGGTGATGACTATTTTGGACACCGCTAACCGCTCCTCGATGTCCGTCTCGTTCTCTTTCGCGAGTACTGGTTCCACCGGCCACTCTTCCTGTCCGTAGGACAACCAACGTGGCCCCTGCCACCATCGCTCGCACTGCAGTAACTCTTCGGGCCTCAACCCGCGCGATATATCATCCGCTGGGTTATCGCTACCAGGAACATGACGCCAGCATGAAATTCGGGTCTCCTCTTGTATTTGCGCCACCCTGTTGGCGACGAACGGCTTCCATCGACGAGGTGATGATTTGAGCCAATGCATGACGGTCATGGAATCTGTCCAACAGATAACCGTCGACGATGAAACGTTGAGTGCTCGAATCACCTTCTGGAACAGGTGTACTGCTAGCCGTGCTGCACACAGTTCTAATCTGGCGATGGAATGTGTGTTTGAGAGGGACACCACCTTGGACTTAGCCGCTAGCAATCTAACCGTAGAGCCCCGTGTCGGATCCGAGCGTACGTAACAACATGCTCCATAGGCTCCTTGAGATGCATCCGCGAAGAGATGCAGCTTCAGCCTTTCCGGATTGCTATGTGCCACCAATCGAGGTACTCGCAGTTCGCGTAACACATAGAGCGTTGAGTGGAACCTCCTCCACTCTTCCTGAATCTCCGCTGGTAGCGGACGATTCCAGTCCAGCGTCTTCCCCTCGTGCTTCAATCCCCATAGGCGTTGCAGGAACATCTTGGCGAGTATCACCGTTGGTCCCAACAGACCAAGAGGATCGAAGATTCTGGCCGTGTATGATAACACCAGGCATCGTGTCAGCTCTTCTGCAGGGGGTGGCAAATCCACCCGAAACCGAAACATATCGTTGGATGGTTCCCAAACCAAGCCCAGTGTTGAGACTGCTTGGTCTTCTTGCCAGTCTAGAACTGATTTGATGACCAAATCGGCGCTTGAAACACCATCAAGCGCAGCCGGTATGTTCGACGCCCATTTCTTTAGTGAGAAGCCCGCTGATTCCAACATCGATGATATCTGTTTACGTGTTTCGATGGCTTCTGAAACACTTGCTGCACCAGTCAGCAAATCATCCACATAAAAATCATGCAGAACCGGGTCTACGGCTTTGGGGTACTCCTGTTTGTTGTCATGCGCGATTTGTTGCAACGTACGAGTGGCCAAGAACGGAGCTGATGCGGTACCGTAGGTCACCGTTTGTAGCTCATACGTTGCTATTGGTTCGGTTGAACGTTCCCGATATCGAATGCGTAGCAGTTTTCGATCTTTATCATAATGTAGGATCTGCCTGTACATCTTCTCCACGTCTGCCACTAATGCGACAGAATGCTTCCTGAATCGCAAGATGATTGTGAGCAGATCATCTTGTACCGTTGGGCCAATGAGTAAGGTGTCGTTCAAGGAGTAGCCCGATGTTGTTTTGCAGGATGCATCGAAAACAACACGAACCTTGGTTGAAGAACTCGACTACTTAATCACGGCATGATGAGGGATGTAGCAGTGCGACTCACTATCGTCGACAGGTTCGGTGAGTTTCACCATGTGTCCCAACTGCTCGTATTCTACCATGAACCTTTTATACTCCTTTTCCATTACAGGATTGGCCTTTAGCCGCCGTTCAACTCCCAACAAACGCCGATCTGCTATATCCCTTGACAAACCCAGGACTTTCTCCGGTTTGGCATTTCGCGGCAATGACACGACATAGCGACCTTGAGCATTTCGCGTAGTCGTGGAAGCATAATACTTCTCACACAGGTCTTCTTCCAAAGACAACGCAGGGCCTTCTAAAATGCTCTCAGCCTCCCAGAACCGTTGTAGCGAAGCTGCAATGTCACCTTCATTGGTTGCCAGGTGACACAACCGCAAATTGGGCCCAGAACAACGGGAAGTATTCCCAGAGATCGCCCATCCAAACGGTGTCTCCAACAACCATGGTTTTCCTTCGCCCAGTGACCGCTTCCTTCCAGTGTGTAGTTCCCAAAATGTATCTCCGCCAATAACCACATCTACCTTTCCGGGGACGTGGAAAGTAGGATCAGCCAACTTTATATTCGGGAGGAACCACGACTCTACGTTTATCGGTGTGGTTGGAAGATCTGCCGACGGAGTCTTTAGTACAAGGAATTCCATTGTTGTAGAGAAGTCAGCCCCTTTCGATTGAACGACCGCTGTAATGGAACCCTTGACGTGCTGCATCTGTTGCCCTATACCAGATATGGCAACGTCTACCTTTGAAAATGGTGTCAGCAATCGCTGCGCCATGGTTTCGGAAACGAAATTGCACATCGATCCCGAATCGAGAAGTGCCCGCGCATCATACGTGTTGCCGTGATCATCCACGAGCTGGAGAAGGACCGTTTCCAGAAGAACCATTTCCTCATCGGATTGCGCAGCCATGGTCACCGCTGAATTCACATGTAGTAGTGAATGGTGTCGTGCCTTGCACGTAGTGCACCGGTACGACGAGCGGCAATCCCTCACTTGGTGATGACGATTCAGGCAATTCCAACACAGCCGTTCTCGTGTTGCGATTTCCCGCCGTTGGGGTACGTCCTTATTTGCGAATTCCGGACAAACCCGCAAATGGTGAGCCTCCGTGCAACCAAAAATGCACGGTGGTTGTGGTGGCTGTGGCGCTGACATATGCGGTATTGCTCTTCCTGCCGTCGCTGTGTTACCCACCAACCTTGGTCTATGTTCGAATATTTTTTTGCTACCGGCCACCATTCTCGTATTTAGTTCAGTATGGGAAAACTCACGCGTTGACTTAAGGATTCGGACACGACTATGAAGGAAATCTACTAACTCCTTGTACTTATCTTTCGTGTGCTGTGCTGAATGGTTTTCCCAAGCCAAGATGGTCGCCGTGTCCAGTTTCATCAGCAAGAGGTTGGCGAGCGGCGTATCCCAGTACTCAACGGGCTCGTCGAGTTTCTTCAGCCCGTTCACGTGCCGCGTGAATTCATCCACGAGCTGCGCCAATTCATCCACCCTTTCACGGCTCACTGTCAGTAGGTGATGAATCTTCCGGTAGTACTCGCGAACAAGCGTACGCGGGTTGTCGTATCGCTTCAGCAAGGCAGTCCACGTCACGTCGTAATTATCTGCTGTTAAGGTGGTATGCTCGAAGAGCAATCCAGCATCACCCTTTAACGACGACAGCAGATATTGCAGCTGCATGATGTTAGGAATGTCCGCGGAAGAATCAATCATAGCTACAAATCGGTCCCGGAAAGTAAGCCACTTGGTAGAATCACCATCAAACGTAGGTAATTCGATTTTCGGCAGACGCACATTCACAGCACTCGATCGTCCCGTAGTATTCATCGTTGAATTCGCGATCAACACCGAATCACTCACACCCGCGTTCGAGGGTTGCCTTCGTAGAAGGAAACCCTTCACGCGTCGGTAACGCGTGTCCATTTCGCAACGTTCCGCCACATACGTTTCCGCCCCATCCTCATCTAGCTCCGAAAATTTCGCGCTTGCCTGGAGAAAATCTTCGTAATACCTTTCCAGCTGGTCTAGACACACTGATACTTCACTCACTCTATCATCGGTATATTCACTGGTGAACTGTTCCACGGTTTTAATTAGCTCGGCAGCTTGGCGTTTTTTCAGTTGAAACGTTTTTAATTGTTTCGCCATTTTCTCTTTGAATTTTTGGCGCGTAGGATAATCTCACTGTAACTTGGATGCAACTTGTACGCAAAACCAAATTTCGAATGGCGCAAATTTGAAAACGCAATGGGTGTCGTTGCAGTTATGGGTGCCAAATTTGAAATGGCGTGGGTGGCGTCGGTTTTCTTACGCGTTCCGATCGAACTGCACACTCGCTTTTCTGTTCCTTGTTCGTGACACGACGTAATCTTCACGAACACTTCACAAACGTCTCCTTTGCCCGTGATAGCGGGGCAACCAAAGGTTATGATAAACACAACGGCTTTAAACGGAGAAATATCACACTTTGAATCACCACTGTACATAAACGGTACGTAGTGCCGTGTATTCCCAAATATGTGAACACGTAGTGTCCTGCTGCAAGTTTCACTGCACGTAATGCTTCCTTTCACCGATCCGGTTCGAAGGACCAAATGTATAAATTACACCGGTCGTGAAGGGAGGAAACTTGTGATATTTGGGAATTTCTAAAACTGGAGCGGATAATTGAATATGTGTTATGCGTTTGGAAGTTGCTTTTGTAATGTTTATTCAACCGTCAGATTTGAACATAATTCAATTACTCTAGTTCACTTTTCTTACATTGGCGTATGGTTTATACTCTCTGCTCATAGTGTTGTCAAGTGTTGTTTATTTTTCATGCAATAACAATTCAAAATATTTTCATGCAAATTAATTAATTATACTAATTATCCAAATTCAACACCTCCTATAACTTGTATGGCGACTTCGGGGACCTTCATTTCGTACTCAGTTGGTACCCCTATTCATCAAGGGTATCGCTTTGATACCCCCAACAGACCTATGGACACAGCCTTACTACTCCTTAGAATAGCCATCAGGAAACCATATAGTGGGAACAGCCGATTATGGAACCCTTTTCGTTCTTTGGACACCTGATATAACTTGTATGGCGACTATGGGGACCTTCATTTCGTACTCAGTTGGTACCCCTATTCATCGAGGGTATCGCTGTGATACCCCCAACAGACCTTTGGACAAAGTCTTACTACTTGTCAGAGCAGTCATCAGAGAACCATATAGTAGGAACAGCCGAATATGGAACCCTTTTCGTTCCTTGGACACCTCCTAAAACTTGTATGGCGACTATGGGGACCTTCATTTCGTACTCAGTTGGTACCCCTATTCATCGAGGGTATCGCTGTGATACCCCCAACTGACCTTTAAACACAGCCTTACTACCCCTTAGAGCAGTCATCAGGGAACCATATAGTAGGAACAGCCGAATATGGAACCCTTTTCGTTCCTTGGACACCTCCTAAAACTTGTATGGCGACTATGGGGACCTTCATTTCGTACTCAGTTGGTACCCCTATTCATCGAGGGTATCGCTTTGATACCCCCAACAGACCTACGGACACAGTCTTACTACTTTTTAGAGCAGTCATCATGGAGCCATATAGTAGGAACAGCCGAATATGGAACCCTTTTAGTACTTTGGACGACTCCTTTAACTTGCATGGCGACTTCGGCGACCTTCATTTCGTACTCAGTTGGTAGCCCTATTCATCGCGGGTATCGCTTTGATACCTCCAACAGACCTTTGGACACAGTCTTACTACTCCTTGGAGCAGCCATCAGAGAACCATATAAAAGGAACAGCCGAATATGGAACCCTTTTCGTTCTTTGGAAACCTCCTATAACTTGTATGGCGACTATGGGGATCTTCATTTCGTACTCAGTTGACACCCCTATTAATCGAGGATATTGCTTTGATACCCCCAACAGACCGTTGGACGCCGTCCTACTACTCCTTGCAGCAACCAACAGGGAACCAAATAGTAGGAACAGCCGATTATGGAACCCTTTTCGTTCTTTGGACACCTCCTATAACTTGTATGGCGACTATGGGGACCTTCATTTCGTACTCAGTTGGTACCACTATTCATCGAGGGTATCGCTTTGATATCCCTTACAGACCTTTGGACACCGTCTTAATACTCCTAAGAACAGTCATCAGAGCACCATATAGTAGGAACAGCCGAATATGGAACCGTCTTCGTTCTTTGGACACCTCCTTTCACTTGTATGGTAACTATGGGGATCTTTATATCGTACTCAGTTGGTACCCCTATTCATCGAGGGTATCGCTTTGATACTCCCAACAGACCGTTGGACACCGTCTTACTTCTCCTTAGAGCAGTCATCAGAGAACCATATAGTAGGAACAGCCGATTATGGAACCCTTTTCGTTCTTTGGACACCTCCTACGACTTGTATGGCTACTATGGGGACCTTCATTTCGTACTCAGTTGGTACCCCTATTCATCGAGGGTATCGTTTTGATACCCCTTACAGACCTTTGGACACAGTCTTACTACTCCTTGGAGCAGTCATCAGGGAACCATACAGTAGGAACAGCCGATTATGGAACTTTTTCGTTCTTTGGACACCTCCTACAACTTGTATGGCGACTATGGGGACCTTCATTTCGTACTCAGTTGGTACCCCTATTCATCGAGGGTATCGTTTTGATACCCCTTACAGACCTTTGGACACCGTCTTACTACTCCTTGGAGCAGTCATCAAGGAACCATACAGTAGGAACAGCCGATTATGGAACTTTTTTCGTTCTTTGGACACCTCCTACAACTTGTATGGCGACTATGGGGACCTTCATTTCGTACTCAGTTGGTACCCCTATTCATCGAGGGTATCGTTTTGATACCCCTTACAGACCTTTGGACACAGTCTTACTACTCCTTGGAGCAGTCATCAGAGAACCATACAGTAGGAGGAGCCGATTATGGAACCCTTTTCGTTCTTTGGACACCTCCTATAACTTGTATGGCGACTATGGGGACCTTCATATCGTACTCAGTTGGTACCTGTTTACATCGAGAGTATCGCTTTGATACCCCCAACAGACCTTTGGACACCGTCTTACTGCTCCTTAGAGCAGTCATCAGGGAACCATTTAGTAGGAACAGCCGAATATGGAACCCTTTTCGTTCTTTGGACACCTCCTACAACTTGTATGGCGACTATGGGGACCATCATTTCGTACTCAGTTGGTACCCCTTTTCATCGAGGGTATCGCTTTGATACCCCCAACAAACCGTTGACCACCGTCTTACTTCTTCTTGGAGCAGCCATCAGGGAAGCATACAGTAGGAACAGCCGATTATGGAACTTTTTTCGTTCTTTGGACACCTCCTACAACTTGTATGGCGACTATGGGGACCTTCATTTTGTACTCAGTTGGTACCCCTATTCATCGAGGGTATCGCTTTGATACTCCCAACAGACCGTTGGACACCGTCTTACTACTCCTTAGAGCAGTCATCAGAGAACCATATAGTAGGAACAGCCGATTATGGAACCCTTTTCGTTCTTTGGACACCTCTTTTAACTTGTATGGCTACTATGGGGACCTTCATTTCGTACTCAGTTGGTACCCCTATTCATCGAGGGTATCGTTTTGATACCCCTTACAGACTTTTGGACACAGTCTAACTACTCCTTGGAGCAGTCATCAGAGAACCATATAGTAGGAACAGCCGATTATGGAACCCTTTTCGTTCTTTGGACACCTCCTACGACTTGTATGGCTACTATGGGGACCTTCATTTCGTACTCAGTTGGTACCCCTATTCATCGAGGGTATCGTTTTGATACCCCTTACAGACCTTTGGACACAGTCTTACTACTCCTTGGAGCAGTCATCAGGGAGCCATACAGTAAAAACAGCCGAATATGGAACCCTTTTCGTTCTTTGGACACCTCCTACAACTTGTATGGCGACTATGGGGACCATCATTTCGCACTCAGTTGGTATCCCTATTCATCGAGGGTTTTGTTTTGATACCCCCAACAAACCGTTGACCACCGTCTTACTTCTTCTTGGAGCAGCCATCAGGGAAGCATACAGTAGGAACAGCCGATTATGGAACTTTTTTCGTTCTTTGGACACCTCCTACAACTTGTATGGCGACTATGGGGACCTTCATTTTGTACTCAGTTGGTACCCCTATTCATCGAGGGTATCGCTTTGATACTCCCAACAGACCGTTGGACACCGTCTTACTACTCCTTAGAGCAGTCATCAGAGAACCATATAGTAGGAACAGCCGATTATGGAACCCTTTTCGTTCTTTGGACACCTCCTACGACTTGTATGGCTACTATGGGGACCTTCATTTCGTACTCAGTTGGTACCCCTATTCATCGAGGGTATCGTTTTGATACCCCTTACAGACCTTTGGACACAGTCTTACTACTCCTTGGAGCAGTCATCAGGGAACCATACAGTAGGAACAGCCGATTATGGAACTTTTTTCGTTCTTTGGACACCTCCTACAACTTGTATGGCGACTATGGGGACCTTCATTTCGTACTCAGTTGGTACCCCTATTCATCGAGGGTATCGTTTTGATACCCCTTACAGACCTTTGGACACAGTCTTACTACTCCTTGGAGCAGTCATCAGGGAGCCATACAGTAAAAACAGCCGATTATGGAACTTTTTTCGTTCTTTGGACACCTCCTACAACTTGTATGGCGACTATGGGGACCTTCACATCGTACTCAGTTGGTACCCCTATTCATCGAGGGTATCGTTTTGATACCCCTTACAGACCTTTGGACACAGTCTTACTACTCCTTGGAGCAGTCATCAGGGAACCATACAGTAGGAGGAGCCGTTTATGGAACCCTTTTCGTTCTTTGGACACCTCCTATAACTTGTATGGCGACTATGGGGACCTTCATTTCGTACTCAGTTGGTACCCCCTATTCATCGAGGATATCGTTTTGATACCCTCAACAGACCTTTGGACACAGTCTTACTACTCTTTGGAGCAGTCATCAAAGAATCATACAGTAGGAACAGCCGATTATGGAACCCTTTTTGTTCTTTGGACACCTCCTACAACTTGTATGGCGACTATGGGGACCTTCATTTCGTACTCAGTTGGTACCCCTTTTCATAGAGGGTATCGTTTTGATACCCCTTACAGACCTTTGGACACAGTCTAACTACTCCTTGGAGCAGCCATCAGGGAACCATAGAATAGGAACAGCCGAATATGGAACCCTTTTCGTTCTTTGGACACCTCCTATAACTTGTATGGCGACTATGGGGACCTTCATTTCGTACTCAGTTGGTACCCCTATTCATCGAGGGTATCGTTTTGATACCTCCAACAGACCTTTGGACACGGTCTTACTACTCCTTGGAGCAGTCATCAAAGAACTTAATAGCAGGAACAGCCGATTATGGAACCCTTTTCGTTCTTTGGACATCTCCTATAACTTGTATGGCGACTATGGGGACCTTCATTTCGTACTCAGTTGGTGCCCCTTTTCATCGAGCGTATCGTTTTGATACCCCTTACAGACCTTTGGACACAGTCTTACTACTCCTTGGAGCAGTCATCAAAGAACCATAAAGTAGAAACAGCCGATTATGGAACCCTTTTCGTTCTTTGGACACCTCCTACGACTTGTATGGCAACTATGGGGACCATCATTTCGCACTCAGTTGGTATCCCTATTCATCGAGGGTATCGTTTTGATACTCCCAACAAACCGATGACCACCGTCTTACTTCTTCTTGGAGCAGCCATCAGGGAACCATACAGTAGGAACAGCCGATTATGGAACTTTTTTCGTTCTTTGGACACCTCCTACAACTTGTATGGCGACTATGGGGACCTTCATTTCGTACTCAGTTGGTACCCCTATTCATCGAGGGTATCGCTTTGATACTCCCAACAGATCTTTGGACGCCGTCTTACTACTCATTTGAGCAGTCATCAGAGCACCATACAGTAGGAACAGCCGATTATGGAACTTTTTTCGTTCTTGGACACCTCCTACGACTTGTATGGCAACTATGGGGACCTTCATTTCGCACTCAGTTGGTATCCCTATTCATCAAGGGTATCGTTTTGATACCCCTTACAGACCTTTGGACACAGTCTTACTACCCCTTGGAGTAGCCATCAGGGAGCCATACAGTAAAAACAGCCGATTATGGAACCCTTTTCGTTCTTTGGACACCTCCTACAACTTGTATGGCGACTATGGGGACCTTCATTTCGTACTCAGTTGGTACCCCTATTCATCGAGGGTATCGTTTTGATACCCCTTACAGACCTTTGGACACAGTCTTACTACTCCTTGGAGCAGCCATCAGGGAACCATACAGTAGGAACAGCCGAATATGGAACCCTTTTCGTTCTTTGGACACCTCCTACAACTTGTAGGGCGACTATGGGGACCTTCATTTCGTACTCAGTTGGTACCCCTATTCATCGAGGGTATCGTTTCGATACCCCCAACAAACCGTTGGACACCGTCTTACTTCTTCTTTGGAGCAGCCATCAGGGAACCATACAGTAGGAACAGCCGATTATGGAACCCTTTTCGTTCTTTGGACACCTCCTACAACTTGTATGGCGACTATGGGGACCTTCATTTCGTACTCAGTTGGTACCCCTATTCACCGAGGGTATCGTTTTGATACCCCATACAGACCTTTCGACACCGTCTTACTACTCCTAAAGCATTCATCAGAGAACCATATAGTTCCATAACAGCCGAATATGGAACCCTTTTCGTTCTTTGGACACCTCCTATAACTTGTATGGCGACTATGGGGACCTTCATTTCGTACTCAGTTGGTACCCCTATTCATCGAGGGTATCGCTTTGATACCCCTTACAGACCTTTGGACACCGTCTTACTACTCCTTAGAGCAGTCATCAGAGAACCATATAGTAGGAACAGCCGATTATGGAACCCTTTTCGTTCTTTGGACACCTCCTACAACTTGTATGGCGACTTCGGGGACCTTCATTTCGTACTCAGTTGGTACCCCTATTCATCGAGGGTATCGTTTTGATACCCCTTACACACCTTTGGACACAGTCTTACTACTCCTTGGAGCAGTCATCAGAGAACCAAAAAGTAGGAACAGCCGATTATGGGACCCTTTTCGTTCTTTGGACACCTCCTACAACTTGTCTGGCGACTACGGGGACCTTCATTTCGTACTCAGTTGGTACCCCTATTCATCGAGGGTATCGTTTTGATACCCCTTACAGACCTTTGGACACAGTCTTACTACTCCTTGGAGCAGTCATCAAAGAACCAAATAGTAGCAGCAGCCGAATATGGAACCCTTTTCGTTCTTTGGACACCTCCTATAACTTGTATGGCGACTATGGGGACCTTCATTTCGTACTCAGTTGGTACCCCTATTCATCGAGGGTATCGTTTTGTTACCCCCAACAGACATTTGGACACCGTCTTACTACTTCTTGGAGCAGCCATCAGGGAACCATACAGTAAGAATAGCCGATTATGGAACCCTTTTCGTTCTTTGGACACCTCCTATAACTTGTATGGCGACTATGGGGACCTTCATTTCGTTCTCAGTTGGTACCCCTATTCATCGAGGGTATCGTTTTGATACCCCTTACAGACCTTTGGACACAGTCTTACTACTTCTTGGAGCAGTCATCAGGGAACCATACAGTAGGAACAGCCGATTATGGAACTTTTTTCGTTCTTTGGACACCTCCTACAACTTGTATGGCGACTATGGGGACCTCCATTTCGTACTCAGTTGGTACCCCTATTCATCGAGGGTATCGTTTTGATACCCCTAACAGACCTTTGGACACAGTCTTACTACTCCTTAGAGCCGTCATCAGAGAACCATATAGTAGGAACAGCCGAATATGGAACCCTTTTCGTTCTTTGGACACCTCCTATAACTTCTATGGCAACTATGGGGACCTTCATATCGTACTCAGTTTGTACCCCTTTTCATCGAGGGTATCGCTTTGATACCCCCAACAGACCTTTGGACACAGCCTTACTATTCCTTGGAGCAGCCATCAGAGAGCCATATAGTAGGAACAGCCGAAAATGGAACCCTTTTCGTTCTTTGGACACCTCCTATAACTTGTATGGCGACTTCGAGGACCGTCATTTCGTACTCATTTGGTACCCCTATTCATCGAGGGTATCGCTGTGATACTCCCAACAGACCTTTGGACACAGCCTTACTACTCCTTTGGACAGCCATCAGAGATCCATTTAGTAGGAACAGCCGAATATGGAACTCTTTTCGTTCTTTGGACACCTCCTATAACTTGTATGGCGACTTCGGGGACCTTCATGTCGTACTCAGTTGATACCCCTATTCATCGAGGGTATCGCTTTGATACCCCCAACAGACCTTAGGTCACAGCCTGACTACTCCTTGGAGCAGCCATCAGAGAGCCATATAGTAGGAACAGCCGAATATGGAACCGTCTTTGTTCTTTGGACACCTCCTACAACTTGTATGGCGACTTCGGGGACCTTCATGTCGTACTCAGTTGATACCCCTATTCATCGAGGGTATCGCTTTGATACCCCCAACAGACCTTTAAACACAGCTTGACTACTCCTTGGAGCAGCCATCAGAGAACCATATAGTAGGAACAGCCGAATATGGAACCCTTTTCGTTCTTTGGACACCTCCTATAACTTGTATGGCGACTTCGGGGACCTTCATGTCGTACTCAGTTGATACCCCTATTCATCGAGAGTATCTATTTGATACCCCCAACAGACCTTTGGACACAGCCTTACTATTCCTTGGAGCAGCCATCAGAGAACCATATAGTAAGAACAGCCGAATATGGAACCCTTTTCGTTCTTTGGACACCTCCTATATCTTGTATGGCGACTTCGGGGACCTTCATTTCGTACTCAGTTGGTACCCCTATTCATCGAGGATATCGCTTTGATACCCTCAACAGACCTTTGGACACAGCCTTACTACTCCTTGGAGCAGCCATTAGGGATCCATTTAGAAGGAAAAGCCGAATATGGAACCCTTTTCGTTCTTTGGAAACCTCCTACAACTTGTATGGCGACTATGGGGACCTTCATATCGTACTCAGTTGGTACCCCTATTCATCGAGGGTATCCTTTTGATACCCCCAACAGACCTTTGGACACCGTCTTACTGCTCCTTAGAGCAGTCATCAAAGAACCGTATTGTAGAAAAAGCCGATTATGGAACCCTTTTCGTTCTTTGGACACCTACTTTAACTTGTATGGCAACTACAGGGACTTTCACATCGTACGCAGTTGGTACCCCTATTCATCGAGGGTATCGCTTTGATACCCCCAACAGACCTTTTGACACCGTCTTACTACTCCTTGGAGCAGTCATCAGAGAACCATATAGTAGGAACAGCCGAATATGGAACCCTTTTCGTACTTTGGAAACCTCTTTTAACTTGTATGGCGACTTCGGGGACCTTCATTTCGTACTCAGTTGGTACCCCTATTCATCGATGGTATTGCTTTGATACCCCCAACAGACCTTTGGACACCGTCTTACTACTCCTTGGAGCAGTCATCAGAGAACCATATAGTAGGAACAGCCGCATATGGAACCCTTTTCGTACTTTGGAAACCTCTTTTAACTTGTATGGCGACTATGGGGACCTTCATATCGTACTCAGTTGGTACCCATATTCATCGAGGGTATCGCTGTGATACTCCCAACAGACCGTTGGACACCGTCTGACTACTCCTTGGAGCAGCCATCAGAGAACCATATAGTAGGAACAGCCGAATATGGAACACTTTTTGTTCTTTGGAAACCTCCTACAACTTGTATGGCGACTATGGGGACCTTCATATCGTACTCAGTTGGTACCCCTATTCATCAAGGGTATCGTTTTGATACCCCCAACAGACCTTTGTACACAGTCTTACTACTCCTTGGAGCAGCCATCAGAGAACCATATAGTAGAAACAGCCGAATATGGAACCCTTTTCGTTCTTTGGACACCTCCTTCAACTTGCATGGCGACTATGGGGACCTTCATTTCGTACTCAGTTGGTAACACTATTCATGGAGAGTGTCGCTTTAATACCCCCAACAGACCTTTGGACACAGCCTTACTACTCCTTGGAGCAGCCATCAGAGAACCATATAGTAGGAACAGCCGAATATGGAACCCTTTTCGTTCTTTGGACACCTCCTATAACTTGTATGGCGACTTCGGGGACCTTCATGTCGTACTCAGTTGATACCCCTATTCATCGAGAGTATCTATTTGATACCCCCAACAGACCTTTGGACACAGCCTTACTATTCCTTGGAGCAGCCATCAGAGGGCCATATAGTAGGCACAGCCGAATATGGAACCCTTTTCGTACTTTGGACACCTCCTATAACTAGTATGGCGACTTCGGGGACCTTCTTTTCGTACTCAGTTGGTACCCCTATTCATCGAGGGTATCGCTTTGATACCCCCAACAGACCTTTTGACACCGTCTTTCTACTCCTTGGAGCTGCCATCACGGAATCATATAGTAGGCACAGCCGAATATGGAACCCTTTTTGTACTTTGGACACCTCCTATAACTTGTATGGCGACCATGGGGACCTTCATATCGTACTCAGTTGGTACCCTATTCATCGACGGTATCGTTTTGATACCCCCAACAGACCTTTGCACATCGTCTTACTACTCCTTAAAGCAGTCATCAGAGAACCATATAGTAGGAACAGCCGAATATGGAACCCTTTTCGTACTTTGTACACCTGCTATAACTTGTATGGCGACTACGGGGACCTTCATTTCGTACTCAGTTGGTACCCCTATTCATCGAGGGTATCGCTTTAATACCCCCAACAGACCTTTGAACACAGCCTTACTACTCCTTAGAGCAGTTATCAGAGAACCATATAGTAGGAACAGCCGAATATGGAACCCTTTTCGTTCTTTGGACACCTCCTATAACTTGTATGGCGACTTCGGGGACCTTCATTTCGTACTCAGTTGGTACCCCTATTCATCGAGGGTATCG
Organism: Anopheles stephensi; assembly: GCF_013141755.1. Lineage (NCBI taxonomy): Eukaryota > Metazoa > Arthropoda > Insecta > Diptera > Culicidae > Anopheles > Anopheles stephensi. The sequence goes on along the minus strand of NW_023405392.1, from coordinate 2,027 downwards.
CTTTGATACCCCCAAAAGACCTTTTGACACAGTCTTTCTACTCCTTGGAACAGTCATCAGGGAACCATATAATAGGAACAGCCGAATATGGAACCCTCTTCGTTCTTTGGACACCTCCTTTAACTTGTATGGCGACTTCGGGGACCTTCATTTCGTACTCAGTTGGTACCCCTATTCATCGAGGGTATCGCTTTGATACCCCCAACAGACCTTTGGGCACAGTCTTACTACTCCTTGGAGCAGTCATCAGAGAGCCATATAGTAGGAGCAGCCGCATATGGAACCCTTTTCGTTCTTTGGACACCTCCTTTAACTTGTATGGCGACTTCGGGGACCTTCTTTTCGTACTCAGTTGGTACCCCTATTCATCGAGGGTATCGCTTTGATACCCCCAACAGACCTTTGGACACCGTCTTATTACTCGAAGAAGAAAATATCAGAAAAACATATAGAAGGAACAGCCGAATATGGAACCCTTTTCGTACTTTGGACACCTCCTATAACTTTTATGGCGACTATGATGACCTTCATTTCGTACTCAGTTGGTACCCCTATTCATCGAGGGTATCGCTTTGATACCCCAAACATATAGTAGGAACAGCCGCATATGGAACCCTTTTCGTACTTTGGACACCTCCTATAACTTGTATGGCGACTTCGGGGACCTTCATTTCGTACTCAGTTGGTACCCCTATTCATCGAGGGTATCGTTTTGATACCCCCAACAAACCTTTGGACACCGTCTTTCTACTCTTTAGAGCAGTCATCAGAAAACCATATAGTAGTAACAGCCGAATATGGTACCCTTTTCGTTGTTTGTGCACCTCCTATAACTTGTATCGCGGCTATGGGGACCTTCATATCGTACTCATTTGGTACCCCTATTCATCGAGGTATCACTTTGATAACCCCCAAAAGACTTTTTCGACGCCGTCTTACTACTCCTTGGAGCTGTTTTGAGGGAACATAAAGTAGGCACATCGCATATGGAACCCCTTTTCGTCTTTGGACATTTCTTTAACTGTATGGCGACTTCGGGGACCTCATTCGTACTCAGTTGGTACCCCTATTCATCGAGGGTATCGCTTTGATACCACCAACAGACCTTGGACACCGTCTTATACTCGAAGAAGAAAATATCTGAAAAACATATAGAAGGAACAGCCGAATATGGAACCCTTTTCGTACTTTGGACACCTCCTATAACTTTTATGGCGACTATGATGACCTTCATTTTCGTACTCAGTGGTACCCCTATTCATCGAGGGTATCGCTTTGATACCCCAAACATATAGTAGGAACAGCCGCATATGGAACCCTTTTCGTACTTTGGACACCTCCTATAACTTGTATGGCGACTTCGGGGACCTTCATTTCGTACTCAGTTGGTACCCCTATTCATCGAGGGTATCGTTTTGATACCCCCAACAAACCTTTGGACACCGTCTTTCTACTCTTTAGAGCAGTCATCAGAAAACCATATAGTAGTAACAGCCGAATATGGTACCCTTTTCGTTGTTTGTGCACCTCCTATAACTTGTATCGCGGCTATGGGGACCTTCATATCGTACTCATTTGGTACCCCTATTCATCGAGGGTATCACTTTGATACCCCCAAAAGACTTTTCGACGCCGTCTTACTACTCCTTGGAGCTGTTTTGAGGGAACCATAAAGTAGGCACATCCGCATATGGAACCCTTTTCGTTCTTTGGACATTTCCTTTAACTTGTATGGCGACTTCGGGGACCTTCATTTCGTACTCAGTTGGTACCCCTATTCATCGAGGGTATCGCTTTGATACCACCAACAGACCTTTGGACACCGTCTTATTACTCGAAGAAGAAAATATCTGAAAAACATATAGAAGGAACAGCCGATATGGAACCCTTTTCGTACTTTGGACACCTCCTATAACTTGTATGGCGACTTCGGGGACCTTCATTTCGTACTCAGTTGGTACCCCTATTCATCGAGGGTATCGTTTTGATACCCCCAACAAACCTTTGGACACCGTCTTTCTACTCTT